>NC_091216.1:1058731-1082011 GCF_040958095.1 Procambarus clarkii
AAGCAGAACAATACAGAAAACTGACACCTCAAGAATTCTGGAAACGAATCAAACGATTACAAGGATCAACTCACACACCGTTTAAATACCTTCTACATAATAACAACAAAATCACTGATCCTGAAGCAGTTCTCAACATTTTTGAAACACCACTGGGAACAAATCTTTCACCCTCATCCTCCTGAACCATTTGCACGCCCCAACATTGAAATAGTCGAAGACTGGATACACCAAAATAGACAAGCAACTACACCAGACGACCTCATTCACCTTGAAAATCTCAATTCAAAACACTGAACTACAGACTCCCCTAACTCTAGCTGATGTCAAGACAGCTCTCATGGGCACTCGTCGTAGAGCCCTGGTGCGTCTGGCATTGGACATATCCTTCTTAGACAACTCCCTGCTTCTATCATTACTGCTATCACTAAACCTATTCAACGCCTCCCTTGCCTCTGGGTACTTTCCACTCAACTTTAAGTCTGCCACAGCCGTTCTTATTCCAAAACCTGGGAAACCCCACACTGACCCAAAGAACTATAGACCCATCAGCCTTCTAGAGACACTTGCAAAGTCTTTGAAAGGCTGATCAACCAGAGACTTAGAACCCACCTTGAACACAATGACTTATCACTAACAAACAGTTTGGATTTCGGCCTCACCGGTCACTCACGACGCCTTAAACATCATGACTAAACTACCTCAGTATCAATCAGCACCAAAGACTTAAGACTGCACTCATCACTAAGGACTTGAGAAGCCTTGACACTGTTTGGCATGACGGCTTAAAATTCAAACTATGCAACAACTTAATCTTCCTATCATCACCACCAAACTTCTTTCGAAACTACTTAGACGATAGGACAATGCGAATTAAGTTCCTCCAACAACACTCTGACTACTTCAACTTACACGCCGGTGTTCCCAAGGCTCTGTTCTTGCCCCAACACTTACATCCTATACATAAACGACATTCCTGACCCTGTCATCCACTTCATTAACCATATGTTATGCTGATGATGTCTCTCACCTTGTCACCAGCAACACCATTGATACACTAACAAACAGAGCACAAACAGAACTTGATGTTGTCACTGAGTGGGAGTACAAATGGCGTATAAAAACCAACTCCAGCAAATCTAAAATCACTACTTTTTCTGTAAAAGAACTATTCGCCCAATTCCTCTCAAACTCTATTCATACACTCAAAATCCTACTTAATCTCTGTATCTCCCTCCTCCACAGTCCTGGGACTCACATTTGATCGACAACTACTCTTTCACACACACATAACACAGAAACATGCAATAGCTCTTCAAGCCATGAAGAAACTATACAGACTTAGATTGCAAAACCTGACACAAAAATGCACCTTTACAAAGCACTTATTAGACCTCTCCTAACATACGCTCCACTAGCTCTTTCTCTATCTGCACGCACTAAACAAAATAAAACTTCAAAGAATACAGAACAGAGCACTAAGATGGGTACTCAACACCCGATGGCAAGAGTTAAATACCATCAAAGTCTCATGAAAGTACTAACATTCCTGCCCTAAATACATACTGGAAAACTCTATATCAGACAAACAAATCGATAGACTACTCACTCATCATGAACAACACATTGATTTTCTCCTACACACTCTCAGACTACCACAAAACAATCATGACCTCTTTCTACCATCCATGATCCTCTTCCTAACTCTGTATTTCGTTAAACTTTAGCTCTCAACACCAGCATCCACTATCATTACATATTCAGCTCTCAACAACCAGCAAAACAATCCGTAAAAAAGTTCAGCCTGACGCTCTTGAGCCAATCACTGTGATGTTGTGAGTTTGTGATGTCCCGATGTTGTCACTGAAAACCCGACTGAGTCCCTGCCTCGAAAGCCGCAACCTAACGACACGCAGCTGGGTTTAGCCCTGGCACTTTTTCTCTTACAAATCTTCTTCCTCTCACCCCCTTATCTTCTTCTGTCCCCACTTCCAAGCTCGCCCCTATGGGCATCTCTCCTGTATTATTCTGATTCTGATTCTGGCATTCGTCAATTCGATTCACACAACTTCAACACCATGACTGGACGCGGCAAGGGAGGCAAGGGACTCGGAAAGGGTGGCGCCAAGCGTCATCGTAAGGTGCTACGTGACAACATCCAGGGCATCACCAAGCCCGCTATTCGTCGCTTAGCTCGTCGTGGCGGCGTGAAGCGTATTTCGGGTCTCATCTACGAAGAGACCCGTGGCGTCCTGAAGGTGTTCCTCGAGAACGTCATCCGTGATGCTGTAACCTACACGGAACACGCCAAGAGGAAGACCGTCACTGCTATGGACGTGGTGTACGCTCTGAAGCGCCAGGGTCGTACCCTCTACGGATTCGGCGGATAAGAGCTTGGCTAATCCATCGATTCCACCCACCACCACCTCAAAACGGGACCTAATTAGGTCCCTATACTTTTTTTACTGAAGGGCTTAATAGACGATAACATAAATTGTTTTGATATCAGCTAGCACATTGGGTCTTATGAAATCTATTTTTTATCCTCGCATGCTTAAAGGGACTCTGATTGGGGAGGGAGGGGGGGGGGGGGGGAAGGTTTGTTACGTTATATACTAGCAGAGCAGGATCATTGGTGGGGGGGGGGGGGGGGGGAGAGAGAGAGAGAGAGAGAGAGAGAGAGAGAGAGAGATCTTTCCCAACTCTTCCTTTTTACATGAGTGAGCTACCCGTTTTATTCATTTTATCCTTCTCAGAGCTGTTTTGATAGTATCCAAATGATGGTAAATGAAAAGGGAGGACACGAATATCTACCCAGAATTCAGGACTGGCAATCGATATGCATGTTTGAGTGCGAATCTTTTTCTCTCTCAACTTAGGTATACGTTTATGTCGTACCTAAAAGCGAGAACCACACTATTGGGACAAGTATGCAAGGCCCAATTTTCCTAACAAGCACAGTTAATTTTGTTATTTTCGAACATTTCTTTCCAAATTGGTTTATCCAATTAACAGTATTATATTAAGATCATGAATTGCTGGGTTAGGTTAGGTTAGGTTAGCTTAGCTTAGGTTAGGTTAGGTTAGGTTAGGTTAGGTTAGGTTAGCTTAGCTTGGGTTAGCTTAGGTTAGGTTAGGTTAGCTTAGCTTGGGTTAGCATAGGTTAGGTTAGGTTTGATTACATTTCTATGTTAGATTTAACTCAAATTCAAAACAATTGCAGTCATTCGGCTTGTTAGTCAACTTGCCTCTAATAGGGGCAATTTGTCTAACAAGACTATTTAGTTTTGTGTGCATATATATATATATATATATATATATATATATATATATATATATATATATATATATATATATATATATATATATATATATATATATATATATTATAGCTTCAAGACTCCGAACCAATATAGAAGCATCAAGAGGAAGTGCTTGTGTTATGGGCCAATAGGCCTTCTGCAGTTACTTCCATTCTTATGTTTTTATTCCCATTGGTTCGTGTTTTATCTTGTGTAAATGTCAATCACCTTACCCAAAACTTTGGTACCATATCACCTCACCCATGTGTATATATAAATATATATATATATATATATATATATATATATATATATATATATATATATATATATATATATATATATATATAATATACAGAGTAAATCTACCCCAAAAGTAATGATTTATTTGTCTACAAAACTAAACTCTTTTTGGAATCATATGAGGCCCCTCCACTGAGGGGGGAGGCCTGGATGTTTATTGTCATGTGTATTCATGCTGCTTGCATGTCGTCGTTTATTTTGCCTTTGTTGTTTTCTTGACAGCTTTCTTTGCCTTGGGTGGTTTGGGAGATTTTGAAGCTCTCTTTATTTTGGGCTTTTTGTTCCCAACAACAAGCTGCTGCTGCTGCTGCTTCTTTTTCAAGGCTGTAGGTGGTTTGTTGCTTGTGGCGGCTTTCTTGGGAGTTACCACGGCCTTCTTTGCTGCTGTAGATGGTTTCTTGGTTGTGGTGGCTTTCTTGGGAGTTAGAACGGCCCTCTTCTCTGCTACGGCCAGCTTGAATGATCCACTAGCTCCACTTCCCTTGGTCTGAACAAGAATGCCGTCAGCCACTGCTTTCTTGAGAAATCTTCGGATGTAAATGGCGATCTTGGCAGCCTCGACTTTGTTGTTGGCAACAACGTACTTCTTGATTGCTTGTAGAGACGAGCCCTTACGGTCTTTGAGTGCTGCGACCGCGGCTAGAACCATTTGACTAGTTTTCGGGTGAGCAACCTGGACGCGAGGTTTCCTGGTGGTGGCCACCACAGCAGCAGCAGCCGCAGCCTTCTTGGTAGGCTTTGCTTCTACCATGATGATGATGAGATAACCAAGGTGATGAGAGACGCTCAGACAGTCACGGGGGAATGATGCTGCCGCCGCTTGAGCCGAACCTATTTATGTGCCGGCACGGTACAGAAGCTGCAACCTGGCAACTCGTCCACCAATCACGACGGTTGGTTTTACGGCTCCGAAACCTGGATCCCATATCTTCTCTAAAATAGAAGCATTTGTTCATGTTCTTTGTAAAAGTATCATAAAGCAGGACAGATGAGACAAATATCATAAAAACTGAAGAGCAGATGAGCACACACATGTTTGTATTACAAAAGAAAATCCACAAATTCATTAGAAATTGGCAGGGCAGGCTGAGGAAGTAGGTAGATGTAAAATGTCTGTAAATGGCGAAAGAACATAAACCCAAGACTGAATAAACGATGTTAAATATCCATGCCAAGGAGACAAAAATATGTTAGGATACAATTACCATTAAGACACCACAAGCAGGTCCGTATCCTGCCGCGATGACTTAAAAGAGTTGGTTATTAGCCACAATGTGTAGGCAGTCTCATGCCAACGGCCATACCACGTTGAGAACACCGCTTCTCGTCCGATCAGCGAAGTTAAGCAACGTTGGGTTTGGTTAGTACTTGGATGGGTGACCGCCTGGGAACACCAAATGCTGTTGGCAATAATGTTTTTTGTTTTGTTTTGTTTTGTTTCGTTTGTTTTTGTTTGAATGGCTGGCTCCACGGGAAATTCACGGAGTTGTGTGGAATAAGGCCTGGTAAAATGAATTAATATGTATGTCATGTTTAAAACAAACTCGCTTAATATAGATATTGTGTGAGGCTTTATACAAAAACAAACAACCAAAACAAAACATGTTGTATATATATAGCTTAATCCGGGTTTGAACTCGCAACTCCAAGAATACGCATCACTTATATACACTTTACCACTGGACCACTGCTGCAGGACACAAGCTTGATGCTGAGGTATCAATTTAATGACGTAAATGCCATTTCCACAAATAAATGATAATTAAAAAGTATTTGTATGTACAAATCTTTTCTGTTTAAAAGGCTACAATATCAGTTACTGATATAATTTGTGTTAATGTTTCTATACCCACAAGAAGGCATATTTTTGCTTATATGTAAAGGGTACGGAGAACGAATCCACAGACCATCATTCCCCTCCCCTTCCCTCCCCCCCCCCCCCCCCCCCCAACTCCCACCTACTACCACCACCACCACCACCACCAATCACCACCAATCACCACCAATCACCACCAATCACCACCAATCACCACCACCACATCTAACCGAAAACCCCCTAACACATCAACCCTCCCCCCAATCAACAGGCGAAATAATAACCCTCAAATGCCTGCCTGCCTGCCTGCCTGCAAGCCAATACTAACGGTCTTCTCAGAAAGAAAATCTCTTTGTATCTGTATTACTTGATGAAATGTATGATTCTAATAATGAAAATAAATTTTGATGTCGGTTGTATGAGCATAATGACCAATATGCACATGATATGAATGAATTAAATAGTGTAGTTTTAAGTAATTAGGTTGTAGACACATTAAGCGGATATGATATTTGACGCGTCCAGAACTGGTGATTTTTGGTTTAGTTTTAAATGCACCACCACCACCACCACCACCATTGCTTCCCCAGAGCCTAATTAAGGACCGGTAAAAGGAGTCAATATGTATGTCATCTATAAAACCAAAGAATGAATAAAAAAACACACACACAAACCTACATAATAGTATTAGGAAGATTGTATGGCAAAAAAAAAAAAGTATTATTCCCATTGGGTCGTTTGAACTCGCGACTTCCAAAATACCAGCCACACACCTTACCACCCAGCCACCATAGAGTTGGTATAATTGTGCAACTTTAGTTATAAAAGTAAAGTTCTTATTGTCTCAAATCTTATTGTCTGTTCTATGAAAAGGCATGATGTAAATTATGTATTTTTTGAATGATTGAATTGTAGGCACATTAAGCGGATTCGATATTTGATATATCCAGAAAAGGTGATTTCTGTTCAGTTTTAAAATGCATCACCGTTAACGCTAAAGGACTGGTAAAACGACTCGATGTTTGTCATTTTTAAAATAAACACTAAAACTAGGCCCTTAACATATATAATGTTTGAATATAAATTGAATGCATATAAATACAAAGTGGGAGTGGCTGGCTGGCTGGCTGGCTGGCTGGCTGGCTGGCTGGCTGGCTGGCTGCCTGCCTGCCTGCCTGCCTGCCTGCCTGCCTGCCTGCCTGCCTGGCTGGCTGGCTGGCTGGCTGGCTGGCTGGCTGGCTGGCTGGCTGGCTGGCTGGCTGCCTGCCTGCCTGCCTGCCGCCCGCCCGCCCGCCCGCCCGCCCGCCCGCCTGCTTGCCTTGCCTTGCCTTGCCTTGCCTTGCCTGTCCTGTCCTGTTATTGCCTTGCCTTGCCTTGCCTTGCCTTGCCTTGCCTTGCCTTGCCCTGCCCTGCCCTGCCTTGGCTGCAGCTGGCTGGCTGGCCGTAAATCAACTCTTAACAACACCATACCACACCACACCATCTCATCACCCACCACCGGCCCCAGTCTCCCAGCCTCTCTTATATACCCGAGCAGGCCCTTTAAATTATTTGAATTGTTGCACTTCGGCCAATGGCAGGCACGATCGCTGCTGCTCAAACATATTCTGGTTCACAAGTATTATAATAATTATATTATATTATATATATATATATATATATATATATATATATATATATATATATATATATATATATATATATATATATATATATATATATATATATATTCATGAAACACATTAAAACCTTGATCATTTATTCATTCATTACGTCTAGTGAAGAATTGCTTTTGTTCATTTGTATGATTAAAAATTAATATAATATGAATTCCTCGCTTAAAGTAAAATATAAAATATATATTGGATTTATATGATTGGTTAATATTCCAAGTGATGCTGAATATCCCCTATAATTTTGTTTTGTTTGTTTGTTATGTACACATTCCAAATGAAATCAATATAAATGTTATTATTAATGTTTGAAAGTTGATTGTCTACTTGAATCTCTCTATTAAAGTGTGTGTGGCTCCGGATGGAGCCTGGTTATGGTATTTGTCGTGGTGGGTGGCAGAAGTGCTTACTTCTTCTCTGTCTTCTTTGGCAAAAGAACTGCCTGAATGTTTGGAAGAACACCTCCCTGTGCAATGGTTACGCCAGACAGAAGTTTGTTGAGTTCTTCGTCGTTGCGGATGGCCAACTGCAAGTGACGTGGGATGATACGGGTCTTCTTGTTGTCACGTGCGGCATTACCGGCGAGCTCCAGAACTTCGGCAGCGAGGTATTCCATGACGGCTGCCAGGTAGACAGGAGCGCCAGCACCGACGCGTTCGGCGTAGTTGCCCTTACGCAGCAGACGGTGAATTCTGCCCACGGGGAACTGAAGTCCGGCCCTGCTGGAGCGAGACTTTGACTTGCCCTTCACTTTGCCTCCCTTGCCGCGTCCTGACATTGCTGCTGCTGTTGTGGGTTTGTGGTGTTTTATGCCGCCCCGCAGATCGAGCTTCGTGTTATATACCCCGCTCAGGATCAAGGGAGCCCGCCACTGACCAATCAGCGCGCTCCGCCACGCGACCCGCTCTGAGCTGAGTCGCGAGCGGGATATAAAAGGAAAGCTCGCCTCGCGCAAAAGTTCATTATTGTATCGCAACGCCAGCCAGCACGAGCATCATCATGCCACCCAAGGCATCTGGAAAGGCTGCCAAGAAGGCCGGAAAGGCCCAGAAGGCCATTGCCAAGGGCGATAAGAAAAAGAAGCGCAGGAGGAAGGAGAGCTACAGCATCTACATCTACAAAGTGCTGAAGCAGGTCCACCCCGACACTGGTATCTCTTCCAAAGCCATGTCGATCATGAACTCGTTCGTGAACGACATCTTCGAGCGCATCGCCGCCGAGGCTTCTCGCCTGGCCCACTACAACAAGCGTTCCACCATTACCAGTCGGGAGATCCAGACGGCTGTAAGGCTCCTGTTGCCCGGAGAACTGGCCAAGCACGCCGTCTCTGAGGGCACTAAGGCCGTCACCAAGTACACCTCCTCCAAGTAAACGGCTTACTTACTGCCCTGTGGTGGTGGCTTGGCCTCAAACCAACAAACTCGGCTCCATTGGAGCCACACTTTAATTTCTAAAGAGATTGTGAGTGTTAGACACCAATACTATTATAACAAAAACCTCTGTCACTGAAAGCAAATAGCTATAAAATGAGAATATTTATGAAACTGTCTGTGTGTGTTTCTCTCTCTCAGTCTCTGTCTGTCTGTCTGTCTGTCTGTCTCTGTCTTGTCTGTCTCTGTCTTGTCTGTCTGTCTGTCTGTCTGTGTCTCTCTCTCTCTCTCTCTCTCTCTCTCTCTCTCTCTCTCTCTCTCTCTCTCTCTCTCTCTCTCTCTCTCTCTCTCTCTCTCTCTCAACACATATAAGCACTCGGTATCTTTTTTTTTTCTAGAGATTAGAGATTCATTGTTATGTTCCACATTAGGATTACTATGCAGGCCACCCTCTTAGGTTTGAAAATGTCAAGAAAACGGTTAATTTAAAATGTCATCTCCTAACTTAACAGATTAAGCCAGAGGACCGAAAACAGAATAAAACAGGACTGGACAGTATGTCACTTATACAAGCTGCTTTTATTTCTAGTACAGTATGACAATTTTTATTTTGGGGGGGGGGGGGGGGGGGGGGTGATCCTTGACAGTGCATAAGAGCGAAAAGCGACGGCGTTTTGTTTGTAAGAGAACAGGTTGTACTACAAATGACTTGATTTATTGATATCACGTGTATGTATGACACCTAAATTAGTGTATTTGTTTATTTATTTATTTATTTATTATATGTGTAGATGAAGGTTAATTCATATGACTGATGCTAGGAATGTCTGAAATCTCCTTAGAAGGATATTTTGGCCCTGAGAAGGGCCGAGTTTGGTGTATACTAGGGTGGTCGATTTAGCTTATGCACGCTCTCCACGGATACGGCGAGCAAGCTGAATGTCCTTTGGCATGATGGTGACACGCTTGGCGTGGATGGCACAGAGGTTAGTGTCCTCGAAGAGACCGACCAGGTAAGCCTCGGATGCCTCCTGTAAAGCCATGACGGCAGACGACTGGAAGCGAAGATCGGTCTTGAAGTCCTGGGCAATCTCGCGCACCAGACGCTGGAAGGGAAGTTTCCTGATGAGCAACTCGGTGCTCTTCTGGTAACGACGGATCTCACGCAGGGCGACCGTTCCGGGCCTGTAACGGTGAGGCTTCTTCACACCCCCTGTGGCAGGAGCAGACTTGCGTGCTGCCTTGGTGGCCAGCTGCTTACGAGGAGCCTTGCCTCCCGTGGACTTGCGAGCAGTCTGCTTGGTGCGAGCCATGGTGAACAACTGTGGTTTGTGATGGCCGGCGCCGAAAAATTTTTGCTTATATACGCCGTCTCGAGGCGCTTGCTCGAGCGCCATTGGCTGCTCGACTCGCCTACGTCACCCCGTTGCCCCTCCCCTCCTTCCTCTGGCTGCAGCCAACAGGCGGCTCACCTCAATCACTATTATCGCTGATTTTGCTCTATTTTTTGGATTTGTGCAAAAGTCATTTCACAGGGACGTGAAACAGACGAGTAGGCAACTGCAGTTTTGAAAGCGTTGTGAGAAAGCCGTGTCTACTCGACCACAAGCGTAAAGTAAGGGCAGGCAGGAGTTGCAATGCTACTAGTACGTCCGCTTGATGGGATATAGTCGGGAAATCGTGCGGGCATTCGTCAATTCGATTCACACAACTTCAACACCATGACTGGACGCGGCAAGGGAGGCAAGGGACTCGGAAAGGGTGGCGCCAAGCGTCATCGTAAGGTGCTACGTGACAACATCCAGGGCATCACCAAGCCCGCTATTCGTCGCTTAGCTCGTCGTGGCGGCGTGAAGCGTATTTCGGGTCTCATCTACGAAGAGACCCGTGGCGTCCTGAAGGTGTTCCTCGAGAACGTCATCCGTGATGCTGTAACCTACACGGAACACGCCAAGAGGAAGACCGTCACTGCTATGGACGTGGTGTACGCTCTGAAGCGCCAGGGTCGTACCCTCTACGGATTCGGCGGATAAGAGCTTGGCTAATCCATCGATTCCACCCACCACCACCTCAAAACGGGACCTAATTAGGTCCCTATACTTTTTTTACTGAAGGGCTTAATAGACGATAACATAAATTGTTTTGATATCAGCTAGCACATTGGGTCTTATGAAATCTATTTTTTATCCTCGCATGCTTAAAGGGACTCTGATTGGGGAGGGAGGGGGGGGGGGGGGGAAGGTTTGTTACGTTATATACTAGCAGAGCAGGATCATTGGTGGGGGGGGGGGGGGTGAGAGAGAGAGAGAGAGAGAGAGAGAGAGAGAGAGAGAGAGATCTTTCCCAACTCTTCCTTTTTACATGAGTGAGCTACCCGTTTTATTCATTTTATCCTTCTCAGAGCTGTTTTGATAGTATCCAAATGATGGTAAATGAAAAGGGAGGACACGAATATCTACCCAGAATTCAGGACTGGCAATCGATATGCATGTTTGAGTGCGAATCTTTTTCTCTCTCAACTTAGGTATACGTTTATGTCGTACCTAAAAGCGAGAACCACACTATTGGGACAAGTATGCAAGGCCCAATTTTCCTAACAAGCACAGTTAATTTTGTTATTTTCGAACATTTCTTTCCAAATTGGTTTATCCAATTAACAGTATTATATTAAGATCATGAATTGCTGGGTTAGGTTAGGTTAGGTTAGCTTAGCTTAGGTTAGGTTAGGTTAGGTTAGGTTAGGTTAGGTTAGCTTAGCTTGGGTTAGCTTAGGTTAGGTTAGGTTAGCTTAGCTTGGGTTAGCATAGGTTAGGTTAGGTTTGATTACATTTCTATGTTAGATTTAACTCAAATTCAAAACAATTGCAGTCATTCGGCTTGTTAGTCAACTTGCCTCTAATAGGGGCAATTTGTCTAACAAGACTATTTAGTTTTGTGTGCATATATATATATATATATATATATATATATATATATATATATATATATATATATATATATATATATATATATATATATATATATATATATATAGCTTCAAGACTCCGAACCAATATAGAAGCATCAAGAGGAAGTGCTTGTGTTATGGGCCAATAGGCCTTCTGCAGTTACTTCCATTCTTATGTTTTTATTCCCATTGGTTCGTGTTTTATCTTGTGTAAATGTCAATCACCTTACCCAAAACTTTGGTACCATATCACCTCACCCATGTGTATATATAAATATATATATATATATATATATATATATATATATATATATATATATATATATATATATATATATATATATAATATACAGAGTAAATCTACCCCAAAAGTAATGATTTATTTGTCTACAAAACTAAACTCTTTTTGGAATCATATGAGGCCCCTCCACTGAGGGGGGAGGCCTGGATGTTTATTGTCATGTGTATTCATGCTGCTTGCATGTCGTCGTTTATTTTGCCTTTGTTGTTTTCTTGACAGCTTTCTTTGCCTTGGGTGGTTTGGGAGATTTTGAAGCTCTCTTTATTTTGGGCTTTTTGTTCCCAACAACAAGCTGCTGCTGCTGCTGCTTCTTTTTCAAGGCTGTAGGTGGTTTGTTGCTTGTGGCGGCTTTCTTGGGAGTTACCACGGCCTTCTTTGCTGCTGTAGATGGTTTCTTGGTTGTGGTGGCTTTCTTGGGAGTTAGAACGGCCCTCTTCTCTGCTACGGCCAGCTTGAATGATCCACTAGCTCCACTTCCCTTGGTCTGAACAAGAATGCCGTCAGCCACTGCTTTCTTGAGAAATCTTCGGATGTAAATGGCGATCTTGGCAGCCTCGACTTTGTTGTTGGCAACAACGTACTTCTTGATTGCTTGTAGAGACGAGCCCTTACGGTCTTTGAGTGCTGCGACCGCGGCTAGAACCATTTGACTAGTTTTCGG
Source organism: Procambarus clarkii (assembly GCF_040958095.1). Taxonomy (NCBI): domain Eukaryota; kingdom Metazoa; phylum Arthropoda; class Malacostraca; order Decapoda; family Cambaridae; genus Procambarus; species Procambarus clarkii. The sequence goes on from NC_091216.1 coordinate 1,071,105, forward strand.
GTGAGCAACCTGGACGCGAGGTTTCCTGGTGGTGGCCACCACAGCAGCAGCAGCCGCAGCCTTCTTGGTAGGCTTTGCTTCTACCATGATGATGATGAGATAACCAAGGTGATGAGAGACGCTCAGACAGTCACGGGGGAATGATGCTGCCGCCGCTTGAGCCGAACCTATTTATGTGCCGGCACGGTACAGAAGCTGCAACCTGGCAACTCGTCCACCAATCACGACGGTTGGTTTTACGGCTCCGAAACCTGGATCCCATATCTTCTCTAAAATAGAAGCATTTGTTCATGTTCTTTGTAAAAGTATCATAAAGCAGGACAGATGAGACAAATATCATAAAAACTGAAGAGCAGATGAGCACACACATGTTTGTATTACAAAAGAAAATCCACAAATTCATTAGAAATTGGCAGGGCAGGCTGAGGAAGTAGGTAGATGTAAAATGTCTGTAAATGGCGAAAGAACATAAACCCAAGACTGAATAAACGATGTTAAATATCCATGCCAAGGAGACAAAAATATGTTAGGATACAATTACCATTAAGACACCACAAGCAGGTCCGTATCCTGCCGCGATGACTTAAAAGAGTTGGTTATTAGCCACAATGTGTAGGCAGTCTCATGCCAACGGCCATACCACGTTGAGAACACCGCTTCTCGTCCGATCAGCGAAGTTAAGCAACGTTGGGTTTGGTTAGTACTTGGATGGGTGACCGCCTGGGAACACCAAATGCTGTTGGCAATAATGTTTTTTGTTTTGTTTTGTTTTGTTTCGTTTGTTTTTGTTTGAATGGCTGGCTCCACGGGAAATTCACGGAGTTGTGTGGAATAAGGCCTGGTAAAATGAATTAATATGTATGTCATGTTTAAAACAAACTCGCTTAATATAGATATTGTGTGAGGCTTTATACAAAAACAAACAACCAAAACAAAACATGTTGTATATATATATAGCTTAATCCGGGTTTGAACTCGCAACTCCAAGAATACGCATCACTTATATACACTTTACCACTGGACCACTGCTGCAGGACACAAGCTTGATGCTGAGGTATCAATTTAATGACGTAAATGCCATTTCCACAAATAAATGATAATTAAAAAGTATTTGTATGTACAAATCTTTTCTGTTTAAAAGGCTACAATATCAGTTACTGATATAATTTGTGTTAATGTTTCTATACCCACAAGAAGGCATATTTTTGCTTATATGTAAAGGGTACGGAGAACGAATCCACAGACCATCATTCCCCTCCCCTTCCCTCCCCCCCCCCCCCCCCCCCCCCCCCAACTCCCACCTACTACCACCACCACCACCACCACCAATCACCACCAATCACCACCAATCACCACCAATCACCACCAATCACCACCACCACATCTAACCGAAAACCCCCTAACACATCAACCCTCCCCCCAATCAACAGGCGAAATAATAACCCTCAAATGCCTGCCTGCCTGCCTGCCTGCAAGCCAATACTAACGGTCTTCTCAGAAAGAAAATCTCTTTGTATCTGTATTACTTGATGAAATGTATGATTCTAATAATGAAAATAAATTTTGATGTCGGTTGTATGAGCATAATGACCAATATGCACATGATATGAATGAATTAAATAGTGTAGTTTTAAGTAATTAGGTTGTAGACACATTAAGCGGATATGATATTTGACGCGTCCAGAACTGGTGATTTTTGGTTTAGTTTTAAATGCACCACCACCACCACCACCACCATTGCTTCCCCAGAGCCTAATTAAGGACCGGTAAAAGGAGTCAATATGTATGTCATCTATAAAACCAAAGAATGAATAAAAAAACACACACACAAACCTACATAATAGTATTAGGAAGATTGTATGGCAAAAAAAAAAAAGTATTATTCCCATTGGGTCGTTTGAACTCGCGACTTCCAAAATACCAGCCACACACCTTACCACCCAGCCACCATAGAGTTGGTATAATTGTGCAACTTTAGTTATAAAAGTAAAGTTCTTATTGTCTCAAATCTTATTGTCTGTTCTATGAAAAGGCATGATGTAAATTATGTATTTTTTGAATGATTGAATTGTAGGCACATTAAGCGGATTCGATATTTGATATATCCAGAAAAGGTGATTTCTGTTCAGTTTTAAAATGCATCACCGTTAACGCTAAAGGACTGGTAAAACGACTCGATGTTTGTCATTTTTAAAATAAACACTAAAACTAGGCCCTTAACATATATAATGTTTGAATATAAATTGAATGCATATAAATACAAAGTGGGAGTGGCTGGCTGGCTGGCTGGCTGGCTGGCTGGCTGGCTGGCTGGCTGGCTGCCTGCCTGCCTGCCTGCCTGCCTGCCTGCCTGCCTGCTGGCTGGCTGGCTGGCTGGCTGGCTGGCTGGCTGGCTGGCTGGCTGGCTGGCTGGCTGGCTGGCTGGCTGCCTGCCTGCCTGCCGCCCGCCCGCCCGCCCGCCTGCTTGCCTTGCCTTGCCTTGCCTTGCCTTGCCTGTCCTGTCCTGTTATTGCCTTGCCTTGCCTTGCCTTGCCTTGCCTTGCCTTGCCTTGCCCTGCCCTGCCCTGCCTTGGCTGCAGCTGGCTGGCTGGCCGTAAATCAACTCTTAACAACACCATACCACACCACACCATCACTCATCACCCATCACCCACCACCGGCCCCAGTCTCCCAGCCTCTCTTATATACCCGAGCAGGCCCTTTAAATTATTTGAATTGTTGCACTTCGGCCAATGGCAGGCACGATCGCTGCTGCTCAAACATATTCTGGTTCACAAGTATTATATATTATATTATATTATATTATATATATATATATATATATATATATATATATATATATATATATATATATATATATATATATATATATATATATATATATATATATATATATATTCATGAAACACATTAAAACCTTGATCATTTATTCATTCATTACGTCTAGTGAAGAATTGCTTTTGTTCATTTGTATGATTAAAAATTAATATAATATGAATTCCTCGCTTAAAGTAAAATATAAAATATATATTGGATTTATATGATTGGTTAATATTCCAAGTGATGCTGAATATCCCCTATAATTTTGTTTTGTTTGTTTGTTATGTACACATTCCAAATGAAATCAATATAAATGTTATTATTAATGTTTGAAAGTTGATTGTCTACTTGAATCTCTCTATTAAAGTGTGTGTGGCTCCGGATGGAGCCTGGTTATGGTATTTGTCGTGGTGGGTGGCAGAAGTGCTTACTTCTTCTCTGTCTTCTTTGGCAAAAGAACTGCCTGAATGTTTGGAAGAACACCTCCCTGTGCAATGGTTACGCCAGACAGAAGTTTGTTGAGTTCTTCGTCGTTGCGGATGGCCAACTGCAAGTGACGTGGGATGATACGGGTCTTCTTGTTGTCACGTGCGGCATTACCGGCGAGCTCCAGAACTTCGGCAGCGAGGTATTCCATGACGGCTGCCAGGTAGACAGGAGCGCCAGCACCGACGCGTTCGGCGTAGTTGCCCTTACGCAGCAGACGGTGAATTCTGCCCACGGGGAACTGAAGTCCGGCCCTGCTGGAGCGAGACTTTGACTTGCCCTTCACTTTGCCTCCCTTGCCGCGTCCTGACATTGCTGCTGCTGTTGTGGGTTTGTGGTGTTTTATGCCGCCCCGCAGATCGAGCTTCGTGTTATATACCCCGCTCAGGATCAAGGGAGCCCGCCACTGACCAATCAGCGCGCTCCGCCACGCGACCCGCTCTGAGCTGAGTCGCGAGCGGGATATAAAAGGAAAGCTCGCCTCGCGCAAAAGTTCATTATTGTATCGCAACGCCAGCCAGCACGAGCATCATCATGCCACCCAAGGCATCTGGAAAGGCTGCCAAGAAGGCCGGAAAGGCCCAGAAGGCCATTGCCAAGGGCGATAAGAAAAAGAAGCGCAGGAGGAAGGAGAGCTACAGCATCTACATCTACAAAGTGCTGAAGCAGGTCCACCCCGACACTGGTATCTCTTCCAAAGCCATGTCGATCATGAACTCGTTCGTGAACGACATCTTCGAGCGCATCGCCGCCGAGGCTTCTCGCCTGGCCCACTACAACAAGCGTTCCACCATTACCAGTCGGGAGATCCAGACGGCTGTAAGGCTCCTGTTGCCCGGAGAACTGGCCAAGCACGCCGTCTCTGAGGGCACTAAGGCCGTCACCAAGTACACCTCCTCCAAGTAAACGGCTTACTTACTGCCCTGTGGTGGTGGCTTGGCCTCAAACCAACAAACTCGGCTCCATTGGAGCCACACTTTAATTTCTAAAGAGATTGTGAGTGTTAGACACCAATACTATTATAACAAAAACCTCTGTCACTGAAAGCAAATAGCTATAAAATGAGAATATTTATGAAACTGTCTGTGTGTGTTTCTCTCTCTCAGTCTCTGTCTGTCTGTCTGTCTGTCTGTCTCTGTCTTGTCTGTCTCTGTCTTGTCTGTCTGTCTGTCTGTCTGTGTCTCTCCTCTCTCTCTCTCTCTCTCTCTCTCTCTCTCTCTCTCTCTCTCTCTCTCTCTCTCTCTCTCTCTCTCTCTCTCTCTCTCTCTCTCTCTCTCTCTCTCAACACATATAAGCACTCGGTATCTTTTTTTTTTTCTAGAGATTAGAGATTCATTGTTATGTTCCACATTAGGATTACTATGCAGGCCACCCTCTTAGGTTTGAAAATGTCAAGAAAACGGTTAATTTAAAATGTCATCTCCTAACTTAACAGATTAAGCCAGAGGACCGAAAACAGAATAAAACAGGACTGGACAGTATGTCACTTATACAAGCTGCTTTTATTTCTAGTACAGTATGACAATTTTTATTTTGGGGGGGGGGGGGGGGGTGGGTGATCCTTGACAGTGCATAAGAGCGAAAAGCGACGGCGTTTTGTTTGTAAGAGAACAGGTTGTACTACAAATGACTTGATTTATTGATATCACGTGTATGTATGACACCTAAATTAGTGTATTTGTTTATTTATTTATTTATTTATTATATGTGTAGATGAAGGTTAATTCATATGACTGATGCTAGGAATGTCTGAAATCTCCTTAGAAGGATATTTTGGCCCTGAGAAGGGCCGAGTTTGGTGTATACTAGGGTGGTCGATTTAGCTTATGCACGCTCTCCACGGATACGGCGAGCAAGCTGAATGTCCTTTGGCATGATGGTGACACGCTTGGCGTGGATGGCACAGAGGTTAGTGTCCTCGAAGAGACCGACCAGGTAAGCCTCGGATGCCTCCTGTAAAGCCATGACGGCAGACGACTGGAAGCGAAGATCGGTCTTGAAGTCCTGGGCAATCTCGCGCACCAGACGCTGGAAGGGAAGTTTCCTGATGAGCAACTCGGTGCTCTTCTGGTAACGACGGATCTCACGCAGGGCGACCGTTCCGGGCCTGTAACGGTGAGGCTTCTTCACACCCCCTGTGGCAGGAGCAGACTTGCGTGCTGCCTTGGTGGCCAGCTGCTTACGAGGAGCCTTGCCTCCCGTGGACTTGCGAGCAGTCTGCTTGGTGCGAGCCATGGTGAACAACTGTGGTTTGTGATGGCCGGCGCCGAAAAATTTTTGCTTATATACGCCGTCTCGAGGCGCTTGCTCGAGCGCCATTGGCTGCTCGACTCGCCTACGTCACCCCGTTGCCCCTCCCCTCCTTCCTCTGGCTGCAGCCAACAGGCGGCTCACCTCAATCACTATTATCGCTGATTTTGCTCTATTTTTTGGATTTGTGCAAAAGTCATTTCACAGGGACGTGAAACAGACGAGTAGGCAACTGCAGTTTTGAAAGCGTTGTGAGAAAGCCGTGTCTACTCGACCACAAGCGTAAAGTAAGGGCAGGCAGGAGTTGCAATGCTACTAGTACGTCCGCTTGATGGGATATAGTCGGGAAATCGTGCGGGCATTCGTCAATTCGATTCACACAACTTCAACACCATGACTGGACGCGGCAAGGGAGGCAAGGGACTCGGAAAGGGTGGCGCCAAGCGTCATCGTAAGGTGCTACGTGACAACATCCAGGGCATCACCAAGCCCGCTATTCGTCGCTTAGCTCGTCGTGGCGGCGTGAAGCGTATTTCGGGTCTCATCTACGAAGAGACCCGTGGCGTCCTGAAGGTGTTCCTCGAGAACGTCATCCGTGATGCTGTAACCTACACGGAACACGCCAAGAGGAAGACCGTCACTGCTATGGACGTGGTGTACGCTCTGAAGCGCCAGGGTCGTACCCTCTACGGATTCGGCGGATAAGAGCTTGGCTAATCCATCGATTCCACCCACCACCACCTCAAAACGGGACCTAATTAGGTCCCTATACTTTTTTTACTGAAGGGCTTAATAGACGATAACATAAATTGTTTTGATATCAGCTAGCACATTGGGTCTTATGAAATCTATTTTTTATCCTCGCATGCTTAAAGGGACTCTGATTGGGGAGGGAGGGGGGGGGGGGGGAAGGTTTGTTACGTTATATACTAGCAGAGCAGGATCATTGGTGGGGGGGGGGGGGGTGAGGGGGAGAGAGAGAGAGAGAGAGAGAGAGAGAGAGAGAGAGATCTTTCCCAACTCTTCCTTTTTACATGAGTGAGCTACCCGTTTTATTCATTTTATCCTTCTCAGAGCTGTTTTGATAGTATCCAAATGATGGTAAATGAAAAGGGAGGACACGAATATCTACCCAGAATTCAGGACTGGCAATCGATATGCATGTTTGAGTGCGAATCTTTTTCTCTCTCAACTTAGGTATACGTTTATGTCGTACCTAAAAGCGAGAACCACACTATTGGGACAAGTATGCAAGGCCCAATTTTCCTAACAAGCACAGTTAATTTTGTTATTTTCGAACATTTCTTTCCAAATTGGTTTATCCAATTAACAGTATTATATTAAGATCATGAATTGCTGGGTTAGGTTAGGTTAGGTTAGCTTAGCTTAGGTTAGGTTAGGTTAGGTTAGGTTAGGTTAGGTTAGCTTAGCTTGGGTTAGCTTAGGTTAGGTTAGGTTAGCTTAGCTTGGGTTAGCATAGGTTAGGTTAGGTTTGATTACATTTCTATGTTAGATTTAACTCAAATTCAAAACAATTGCAGTCATTCGGCTTGTTAGTCAACTTGCCTCTAATAGGGGCAATTTGTCTAACAAGACTATTTAGTTTTGTGTGCATATATATATATATATATATATATATATATATATATATATATATATATATATATATATATATATATATATATATATATATATATTATAGCTTCAAGACTCCGAACCAATATAGAAGCATCAAGAGGAAGTGCTTGTGTTATGGGCCAATAGGCCTTCTGCAGTTACTTCCATTCTTATGTTTTTATTCCCATTGGTTCGTGTTTTATCTTGTGTAAATGTCAATCACCTTACCCAAAACTTTGGTACCATATCACCTCACCCATGTGTATATATATATATATATATATATATATATATATATATATATATATATATATATATATATATATATATATAATATACAGAGTAAATCTACCCCAAAAGTAATGATTTATTTGTCTACAAAACTAAACTCTTTTTGGAATCATATGAGGCCCCTCCACTGAGGGGGGAGGCCTGGATGTTTATTGTCATGTGTATTCATGCTGCTTGCATGTCGTCGTTTATTTTGCCTTTGTTGTTTTCTTGACAGCTTTCTTTGCCTTGGGTGGTTTGGGAGATTTTGAAGCTCTCTTTATTTTGGGCTTTTTGTTCCCAACAACAAGCTGCTGCTGCTGCTGCTTCTTTTTCAAGGCTGTAGGTGGTTTGTTGCTTGTGGCGGCTTTCTTGGGAGTTACCACGGCCTTCTTTGCTGCTGTAGATGGTTTCTTGGTTGTGGTGGCTTTCTTGGGAGTTAGAACGGCCCTCTTCTCTGCTACGGCCAGCTTGAATGATCCACTAGCTCCACTTCCCTTGGTCTGAACAAGAATGCCGTCAGCCACTGCTTTCTTGAGAAATCTTCGGATGTAAATGGCGATCTTGGCAGCCTCGACTTTGTTGTTGGCAACAACGTACTTCTTGATTGCTTGTAGAGACGAGCCCTTACGGTCTTTGAGTGCTGCGACCGCGGCTAGAACCATTTGACTAGTTTTCGGGTGAGCAACCTGGACGCGAGGTTTCCTGGTGGTGGCCACCACAGCAGCAGCAGCCGCAGCCTTCTTGGTAGGCTTTGCTTCTACCATGATGATGATGAGATAACCAAGGTGATGAGAGACGCTCAGACAGTCACGGGGGAATGATGCTGCCGCCGCTTGAGCCGAACCTATTTATGTGCCGGCACGGTACAGAAGCTGCAACCTGGCAACTCGTCCACCAATCACGACGGTTGGTTTTACGGCTCCGAAACCTGGATCCCATATCTTCTCTAAAATAGAAGCATTTGTTCATGTTCTTTGTAAAAGTATCATAAAGCAGGACAGATGAGACAAATATCATAAAAACTGAAGAGCAGATGAGCACACACATGTTTGTATTACAAAAGAAAATCCACAAATTCATTAGAAATTGGCAGGGCAGGCTGAGGAAGTAGGTAGATGTAAAATGTCTGTAAATGGCGAAAGAACATAAACCCAAGACTGAATAAACGATGTTAAATATCCATGCCAAGGAGACAAAAATATGTTAGGATACAATTACCATTAAGACACCACAAGCAGGTCCGTATCCTGCCGCGATGACTTAAAAGAGTTGGTTATTAGCCACAATGTGTAGGCAGTCTCATGCCAACGGCCATACCACGTTGAGAACACCGCTTCTCGTCCGATCAGCGAAGTTAAGCAACGTTGGGTTTGGTTAGTACTTGGATGGGTGACCGCCTGGGAACACCAAATGCTGTTGGCAATAATGTTTTTTGTTTTGTTTTGTTTTGTTTCGTTTGTTTTTGTTTGAATGGCTGGCTCCACGGGAAATTCACGGAGTTGTGTGGAATAAGGCCTGGTAAAATGAATTAATATGTATGTCATGTTTAAAACAAACTCGCTTAATATAGATATTGTGTGAGGCTTTATACAAAAACAAACAACCAAAACAAAACATGTTGTATATATATATAGCTTAATCCGGGTTTGAACTCGCAACTCCAAGAATACGCATCACTTATATACACTTTACCACTGGACCACTGCTGCAGGACACAAGCTTGATGCTGAGGTATCAATTTAATGACGTAAATGCCATTTCCACAAATAAATGATAATTAAAAAGTATTTGTATGTACAAATCTTTTCTGTTTAAAAGGCTACAATATCAGTTACTGATATAATTTGTGTTAATGTTTCTATACCCACAAGAAGGCATATTTTTGCTTATATGTAAAGGGTACGGAGAACGAATCCACAGACCATCATTCCCTCCCCTTCCCTCCCCCCCCCCCCCCCCAACTCCCACCTACTACCACCACCACCACCACCACCAATCACCACCAATCACCACCAATCACCACCAATCACCACCAATCACCACCACCACATCTAACCGAAAACCCCCTAACACATCAACCCTCCCCCCAATCAACAGGCGAAATAATAACCCTCAAATGCCTGCCTGCCTGCCTGCCTGCAAGCCAATACTAACGGTCTTCTCAGAAAGAAAATCTCTTTGTATCTGTATTACTTGATGAAATGTATGATTCTAATAATGAAAATAAATTTTGATGTCGGTTGTATGAGCATAATGACCAATATGCACATGATATGAATGAATTAAATAGTGTAGTTTTAAGTAATTAGGTTGTAGACACATTAAGCGGATATGATATTTGACGCGTCCAGAACTGGTGATTTTTGGTTTAGTTTTAAATGCACCACCACCACCACCACCACCATTGCTTCCCCAGAGCCTAATTAAGGACCGGTAAAAGGAGTCAATATGTATGTCATCTATAAAACCAAAGAATGAATAAAAAAACACACACACAAACCTACATAATAGTATTAGGAAGATTGTATGGCAAAAAAAAAAAAGTATTATTCCCATTGGGTCGTTTGAACTCGCGACTTCCAAAATACCAGCCACACACCTTACCACCCAGCCACCATAGAGTTGGTATAATTGTGCAACTTTAGTTATAAAAGTAAAGTTCTTATTGTCTCAAATCTTATTGTCTGTTCTATGAAAAGGCATGATGTAAATTATGTATTTTTTGAATGATTGAATTGTAGGCACATTAAGCGGATTCGATATTTGATATATCCAGAAAAGGTGATTTCTGTTCAGTTTTAAAATGCATCACCGTTAACGCTAAAGGACTGGTAAAACGACTCGATGTTTGTCATTTTTAAAATAAACACTAAAACTAGGCCCTTAACATATATAATGTTTGAATATAAATTGAATGCATATAAATACAAAGTGGGAGTGGCTGGCTGGCTGGCTGGCTGGCTGGCTGGCTGGCTGGCTGGCTGGCTGCTGCCTGCCTGCCTGCCTGCCTGCCTGCCTGCCTGCTGCCTGGCTGGTGGCTGGCTGGCTGGCTGGCTGGCTGGCTGGCTGGCTGGCTGGCTGGCTGGCTGGCTGGCTGGCTGGCTGGCTGGCTGCCTGCCTGCCTGCCTGCCGCGCCCGCCCGCCCGCCCGCCCGCCTGCTTGCCTTGCCTTGCCTTGCCTTGCCTTGCCTGTCCTGTCCTGTTATTGCCTTGCCTTGCCTTGCCTTGCCTTGCCTTGCCTTGCCTTGCCCTGCCCTGCCCTGCCTTGGCTGCAGCTGGCTGGCTGGCCGTAAATCAACTCTTAACAACACCATACCACACCACACCATCACTCATCACCCATCACCCACCACCGGCCCCAGTCTCCCAGCCTCTCTTATATACCCGAGCAGGCCCTTTAAATTATTTGAATTGTTGCACTTCGGCCAATGGCAGGCACGATCGCTGCTGCTCAAACATATT
>NC_091216.1:1082511-1135638 GCF_040958095.1 Procambarus clarkii
ATCTAACTACATGAAAAACGTGAAAAAAGTCACTATATAACCATATTTGAGGATTTTACCTTCAAATCATAGAGCGAGGTTTCGTATTATTTAGTTCCAAGAAAAGACATATGACAATGTTGTTTCCAATACAAATGATAAAAAACAATGTGTTTTCATTAGAATTAACTATAATGTTCTTGATTTTCCGTTTATATTAACGAGGGAAGATGTACACGTAAAACCGCTCTAATCCGGCTGAAACGTCGATATATGCAATAAAAACCGAACTTCTCCCCTTTTCAATATCTTACTCAGTATTTTAACGAGAAACAAATAGATGATTGAAAATGAAGTATTTAAGGTTATTATCTAATCAATTATGTGTTTGCATCATTTTTATCGTATATATATGAATTAAAACCCATGGACTGAAAATTCACAAAAACGTGGAAAACGGCAAAATATTGTCTAATTCGATGATATTTTGTTTAAATCACATGAAGGAAAAGGAGATGATAAACGTCAAAATATTGCTATATTCGATGATTTTTCGTACGAAACAAAATGCAAGAAAATTGCTTAAAATGCAATATTATGCGAAATTCTGAGATTTGAAGGCCAAATCACATATCGTGATACTACATGAAATAGTATCGAAATATTTGTAAAAATGAATATATTTACGTAATATCAAACTACATGAAAAACGTGAAAAAAGTCACTATATAACCATATTTGAGGATTTTAACTTCAAATCATAGAGCGAGGTTTCGTATTATTTAGATCCAAGAAAAGACATATGACAATGTTGTTTCCAATACAAATGATAAAAAACAATGTGTTTTCATTAGAATTAACTATAATGTTCTTGATGTTCCGTTTATATTAACGATGGAAGATGTACACGTAAAACCGCTCTAATCCGGCTGAAACGTCGATATAGGCAATAAAAACCGAACTTCTCCCCTTTTCAATATCTTACTCAGTATTTTAACGAGAAACAAATAGATGATTGAAAATGAAGTATTTAAGGTTATTATCTCATCAATTATGTGTTTGCATCATTTTTATCGTATATATATATGAATTAATACCCATGGACGGAAAATTCACAAAAACGTGGAAAACGGCAAAATATTGCCTAATTCGATGATATTTTGTTTAAATCACATGAAGGAAAAGGAGATGATAAACGTTAAAATATTGCTAAATTCGATGATTTTTCGTACGAAGCAAAATGCAAGAAAACTTGCTTAAAATGCAATATTATGCGAAATTCTGAGATTTGAAGGCCAAATCACATATCGTGATACTACATGAAATAGTATCGAAATATTGGTAAAAATGAATATATTTACGTAATATCAAACTACATGAAAAACGTGAAAAAAGTCACTATATAACCATATTTGAGGATTTTAACTTCAAATCATAGAGAGAGGTTTCGTATTATTTAGTTCCAAGAAAAGACATATGACAATGTTGTTTCCAATACAAATGATAAAAAACAATGTGTTTTCATTAGAATTAACTATAATGTTCTTGATGTTCCGTTTATATTAACGATGGAAGATGTACACGTAAAACCGCTCTAATCCGGCTGAAACGTCGATATATGCAATAAAAACCGAACTTCTCCCCTTTTCAATATCTTACTCAGTATTTTAACGAGAAACAAATAGATGATTGAAAATGAAGTATTTAAGGTTATTATCTAATCAATTATGTGTTTGCATCATTTTTATCGTATATATATATGAATTAATACCCATGGACGGAAAATTCACAAAAACGTGGAAAACGGCAAAATATTGCCTAATTCGATGATATTTTGTTTAAATCACATGAAGGAAAAGGAGATGATAAACGTTAAAATATTGCTAAATTCGATGATTTTTCGTACGAAGCAAAATGCAAGAAAACTTGCTTAAAATGCAATATTATGCGAAATTCTGAGATTTGAAGGCCAAATCACGTATCGTGATACTACATGAAATAGTATCGAAATATTGGTAAAAATGAATATATTTACGTAATATCAAACTACATGAAAAACGTGAAAAAAGTCACTATATAACCATATTTGAGGATTTTAACTTCAAATCATAGAGAGAGGTTTCGTATTATTTAGTTCCAAGAAAAGACATATGACAATGTTGTTTCCAATACAAATGATAAAAAACATTGTGTTTTCATTAGAATTAACTATAATGTTCTTGATTTTCCGTTTATATTAACGAGGGAAGATGTACACGTAAAACCGCTCTAATCCGGCTGAAACGTCGATATATGCAATAAAAACCGAACTTCTCCCCTTTTCAATATCTTACTCAGTATTTTAACGAGAAACAAATAGATGATTGAAAATGAAGTATTTAAGGTTATTATCTAATCAATTATGTGTTTGCATCATTTTTATCGTATATATATATGAATTAATACCCATGGACGGAAAATTCAGAAAAACATGGAAAACGGCAAAATATTGCCTAATTCGATGATATTTTGTTTAAATCACATGAAGGAAACGGAGATGATAAACGTTAAAATATTGCTAAATTCGATGATTTTTTGTACGAAGCAAAATGCAAGAAAACTTGCTTAAAATGCAATATTATGCGAAATTCTGAGATTTGAAGGTCAAATCACGTATCGTGATACTACATGAAATAGTATCGAAATATTGGTAAAAATGAATTTATTTACGTAATATCAAACTACATGAAAAACGTGAAAATTCACTATATAACCATATTTAAGGATTTTATCTTCAAATCATAGAGCGAGGTTTCGTATTATTTAGATCCAAGAAAAGACATATGACAATGTTTCCAATACAAATGATAAAAAACAATGTGTTTTCATTAGAATTAACTATAATGTTCTTGATTTTCCGTTTATATTAACGTTGGAAGATGTACACGTAAAACCGCTTTAATCCGGCTGAAACGTCGATATATGCAATAAAAACCGAACTTCTCCCCTTTTCAATATCTTACTCAGTATTTTAACGAGAAACAAATAGATGATTGAAAATGAAGTATTCAAGGTTATTATCTAATCAATTATGTGTTTGCATCATTTTTATCGTATATATATATGAATTAATACCCATGGACGGAAAATTCATAAAAACGTGGAAAACGGCAAAATATTGCCTAATTCGATGATATTTTGTTTAAATCACATGAAGGAAAAGGAGATGATAAACGTTAAAATATTGCTAAATTCGATGATTTTTCGTACGAAGCAAAATGCAAGAAAACTTGCTTAAAATGCAATATTATGCGAAATTCTGAGATTTGAAGGCCAAATCACATATCGTGATACTACATGAAATAGTATCGAAATATTGGTAAAAATGAATATATTTACGTAATATCTAACTACATGAAAAACGTGAAAAAAGTCACTATATAACCATATTTGAGGATTTTACCTTCAAATCATAGAGCGAGGTTTCGTATTATTTAGTTCCAAGAAAAGACATATGACAATGTTGTTTCCAATACAAATGATAAAAAACAATGTGTTTTCATTAGAATTAACTATAATGTTCTTGATTTTCCGTTTATATTAACGAGGGAAGATGTACACGTAAAACCGCTCTAATCCGGCTGAAACGTCGATATATGCAATAAAAACCGAACTTCTCCCCTTTTCAATATCTTACTCAGTATTTTAACGAGAAACAAATAGATGATTGAAAATGAAGTATTTAAGGTTATTATCTAATCAATTATGTGTTTGCATCATTTTTATCGTATATATATGAATTAAAACCCATGGACTGAAAATTCACAAAAACGTGGAAAACGGCAAAATATTGTCTAATTCGATGATATTTTGTTTAAATCACATGAAGGAAAAGGAGATGATAAACGTCAAAATATTGCTATATTCGATGATTTTTCGTACGAAACAAAATGCAAGAAAATTGCTTAAAATGCAATATTATGCGAAATTCTGAGATTTGAAGGCCAAATCACATATCGTGATACTACATGAAATAGTATCGAAATATTTGTAAAAATGAATATATTTACGTAATATCAAACTACATGAAAAACGTGAAAAAAGTCACTATATAACCATATTTGAGGATTTTAACTTCAAATCATAGAGCGAGGTTTCGTATTATTTAGATCCAAGAAAAGACATATGACAATGTTGTTTCCAATACAAATGATAAAAAACAATGTGTTTTCATTAGAATTAACTATAATGTTCTTGATGTTCCGTTTATATTAACGATGGAAGATGTACACGTAAAACCGCTCTAATCCGGCTGAAACGTCGATATATGCAATAAAAACCGAACTTCTCCCCTTTTCAATATCTTACTCAGTATTTTAACGAGAAACAAATAGATGATTGAAAATGAATTATTCAAGGTTATTATCTAATCAATTATGTGTTTGCATCATTTGTATCGTATATATATATGAATTAATACACATGGACGGAAAATTCACAAAAACGTGGAAAACGGCAAAATATTGCCTAATTCGATGATATTTTGTTTAAATCACATGAAGGAAAAGGAGATGATAAACGTTAAAATATTGCTAAATTCGATGATTTTTCTTACGAAGCAAAATGCAAGAAAACTTGCTTAAAATGCAATATTATGCGAAATTCTGAGATTTGAAGGCCAAATCACATATCGTGATACTACATGAAATAGTATCGAAATATTGGTAAAAATGAATATATTTACGTAATATCAAACTACATGAAAAACGTGAAAAAAGTCACTATATAACCATATTTGAGGATTTTAACTTCAAATCATAGAGCGAGGTTTCGTATTATTTAGTTCCAAGAAAAGACATATGACAATGTTGTTTCCAATACAAATGATAAAAAACAATGTGTTTTCATTAGAATTAACTATAATGTTCTTGATTTTCCGTTTATATTAACGTTGGAAGATGTACACGTAAAACCGCTTTAATCCGGCTGAAACGTCGATATATGCAATAAAAACCGAACTTCTCCCCTTTTCAATATCTTACTCAGTATTTTAACGAGAAACAAATAGATGATTGAAAATGAAGTATTCAAGGTTATTATCTAATCAATTATGTGTTTGCATCATTTTTATCGTATATATATATGAATTAATACCCATGGACGGAAAATTCATAAAAACGTGGAAAACGGCAAAATATTGCCTAATTCGATGATATTTTGTTTAAATCACATGAAGGAAAAGGAGATGATAAACGTTAAAATATTGCTAAATTCGATGATTTTTCGTACGAAGCAAAATGCAAGAAAACTTGCTTAAAATGCAATATTATGCGAAATTCTGAGATTTGAAGGCCAAATCACATATCGTGATACTACATGAAATAGTATCGAAATATTGGTAAAAATGAATATATTTACGTAATATCTAACTACATGAAAAACGTGAAAAAAGTCACTATATAACCATATTTGAGGATTTTACCTTCAAATCATAGAGCGAGGTTTCGTATTATTTAGTTCCAAGAAAAGACATATGACAATGTTGTTTCCAATACAAATGATAAAAAACAATGTGTTTTCATTAGAATTAACTATAATGTTCTTGATTTTCCGTTTATATTAACGAGGGAAGATGTACACGTAAAACCGCTCTAATCCGGCTGAAACGTCGATATATGCAATAAAAACCGAACTTCTCCCCTTTTCAATATCTTACTCAGTATTTTAACGAGAAACGAATAGATGATTGAAAATGAAGTATTTAAGGTTATTATCTAATCAATTATGTGTTTGCATCATTTTTATCGTATATATATGAATTAAAACCCATGGACTGAAAATTCACAAAAACGTGGAAAACGGCAAAATATTGTCTAATTCGATGATATTTTGTTTAAATCACATGAAGGAAAAGGAGATGATAAACGTCAAAATATTGCTATATTCGATGATTTTTCGTACGAAACATAATGCAAGAAAATTGCTTAAAATGCAATATTTTGCGAAATTCTGAGATTTGAAGGCCAAATCACATATCGTGATACTACATGAAATAGTATCGAAATATTGGTAAAAATGAATATATTTACGTAATATCAAACTACATGAAAAACGTGAAAAAAGTCACTATATAACCATATTTGAGGATTTTAACTTCAAATCATAGAGCGAGGTTTCGTATTATTTAGTTCCAAGAAAAGACATATGACAATGTTGTTTCCAATACAAATGATAAAAAACAATGTGTTTTCATTAGAATTAACTATAATGTTCTTGATTTTCCGTTTATATTAACGTTGGAAGATGTACACGTAAAACCGCTTTAATCCGGCTGAAACGTCGATATATGCAATAAAAACCGAACTTCTCCCCTTTTCAATATCTTACTCAGTATTTTAACGAGAAACAAATAGATGATTGAAAATGAAGTATTCAAGGTTATTATCTAATCAATTATGTGTTTGCATCATTTTTATCGTATATATATATGAATTAATACCCATGGACGGAAAATTCATAAAAACGTGGAAAACGGCAAAATATTGCCTAATTCGATGATATTTTGTTTAAATCACATGAAGGAAAAGGAGATGATAAACGTTAAAATATTGCTAAATTCGATGATTTTTCGTACGAAGCAAAATGCAAGAAAACTTGCTTAAAATGCAATATTATGCGAAATTCTGAGATTTGAAGGCCAAATCACATATCGTGATACTACATGAAATAGTATCGAAATATTGGTAAAAATGAATATATTTACGTAATATCTAACTACATGAAAAACGTGAAAAAAGTCACTATATAACCATATTTGAGGATTTTACCTTCAAATCATAGAGCGAGGTTTCGTATTATTTAGTTCCAAGAAAAGACATATGACAATGTTGTTTCCAATACAAATGATAAAAAACAATGTGTTTTCATTAGAATTAACTATAATGTTCTTGATTTTCCGTTTATATTAACGAGGGAAGATGTACACGTAAAACCGCTCTAATCCGGCTGAAACGTCGATATATGCAATAAAAACCGAACTTCTCCCCTTTTCAATATCTTACTCAGTATTTTAACGAGAAACGAATAGATGATTGAAAATGAAGTATTTAAGGTTATTATCTAATCAATTATGTGTTTGCATCATTTTTATCGTATATATATGAATTAAAACCCATGGACTGAAAATTCACAAAAACGTGGAAAACGGCAAAATATTGTCTAATTCGATGATATTTTGTTTAAATCACATGAAGGAAAAGGAGATGATAAACGTCAAAATATTGCTATATTCGATGATTTTTCGTACGAAACATAATGCAAGAAAATTGCTTAAAATGCAATATTTTGCGAAATTCTGAGATTTGAAGGCCAAATCACATATCGTGATACTACATGAAATAGTATCGAAATATTGGTAAAAATGAATATATTTACGTAATATCAAACTACATGAAAAACGTGAAAAAAGTCACTATATAACCATATTTGAGGATTTTAACTTCAAATCATAGAGCGAGGTTTCGTATTATTTAGTTCCAAGAAAAGACATATGACAATGTTGTTTCCAATACAAATGATAAAAAACAATGTGTTTTCATTAGAATTAACTATAATGTTCTTGATTTTCCGTTTATATTAACGAGGGAAGATGTACACGTAAAACCGCTCTAATTCGGCTGAAACGTCGATATATGCAATAAAAACCGAACTTCTCCCCTTTTCAATATCTTACTCAGTATTTTAACGAGAAACAAATAGATGATTGAAAATGAAGTATTTAAGGTTATTATCTAATCAATTATGTGTTTGCATCATTTTTATCGTATATATATGAATTAAAACCCATGGACTGAAAATTCACAAAAACGTGGAAAACGGCAAAATATTGTCTAATTCGATGATATTTTGTTTAAATCACATGAAGGAAAAGGAGATGATAAACGTCAAAATATTGCTATATTCGATGATTTTTCGTACGAAACAAAATGCAAGAAAATTGCTTAAAATGCAATATTATGCGAAATTCTGAGATTTGAAGGCCAAATCACATATCGTGATACTAAATGAAATAGTATCGAAATATTTGTAAAAATGAATATATTTACGTAATATCAAACTACATGAAAAACGTGAAAAAAGTCACTATATAACCATATTTGAGGATTTTAACTTCAAATCATAGAGCGAGGTTTCGTATTATTTAGATCCAAGAAAAGACATATGACAATGTTGTTTCCAATACAAATGATAAAAAACAATGTGTTTTCATTAGAATTAACTATAATGTTCTTGATTTTCCGTTTATATTAACGATGGAAGATGTACACGTAAAACCGCTCTAATCCGGCTGAAACGTCGATATATGCAATAAAAACCGAACTTCTCCTCTTTTCAATATCTTACTCAGTATTTTAACGAGAAACAAATAGATGATTAAAAATGAAGCATTTAAGGTTATTATCTAATCAATTATGTGTTTGCATCATTTTTATCGTATATATATAAGAATTAATACCCATGGACGGAAAATTCACAAAAACGTGGAAAACGGCAAAATATTGCCTAATTCGATGATATTTTGTTTAAATCACATGAAGGAAAAGGAGATGATAAACGTTCAAATTTTGCTAAATTCGATGATTTTTTGTACGAAGCAAAATGCAAGAAAACTTGCTTAAAATGCAATATTATGCGAAATTCTGAGATTCGAAGGCCAAATCACGTATCGTGATACTACATGAAATAGTATCGAAATATTGGTAAAAATGAATTTATTTACGTAATATCAAACTACATGAAAAACGTGAAAAAAGTCACTATATAACCCAACCCGTTCTCACACAAGACAGTACATATATGACTAGTGCTTAAAGTCAATATGTGGAATGTGATTTAGTACATATGTGATATATTCCCAGTTAACTTTTTTACCAAGGCTCAAACTCTTCCTCACGTACCAATTTACGTCTCACAGTACTCGTCCATCAACGTAGATAGCTGAATAGTCGTGATTGGTTCAATTATAACGAAAATTGTAGTTTTCAGGTCCCACATGGGTTGTGAAATTCACCTACTATTGTCCATGCTCTTATAATATTACAGATCAGCTACATCCTATTGAAGGCTCGTAGTTTTGTTTTGAGAAATATTAGTTGTTCTTAGTAAATTATAATAAGCACAATAAATTATTACATAGAATAAGTGCTTCACCAATCAATATTATATACCATAGTTTGTGCTTTAGAAATCTTTAAAGAATGTTTTGTAGGAACGCTAACAGAAAACGATGTTATGTTGGAATGTATATAGGGCAAACTACTGCAAACAGGATGGTATGGTGTGGATTATTGGAAACTATAGGATTAGTATAGGGTCCACTACCACCTGTTAGGTGGGTAAGGGGTCCAATAACACCCGCAGGATGAGTATGGGGGTCACATCCACCCACAGGAATGGTATGGGGATCACTTCCACCCACAGGAAGGGTATGGGATCCAATACCATCCACTGGATGTGTATTGCGTCCACTACCACCGACAGGATGGGTATGGGCTCACAACCACCCACAGGATAGGTATGGGGTCCAATACCACCCACAGGATGAGTATGGGGTCCACTATAACCCACAGGATGGGTATGGGGCTCCAACCACCCACAGAATAAGTATGGGGTACAATAACACCCACTGGATATGTATGGCATCCATTGCCCCCACAGGATGACTATAGGGTACAGTATCGCCCACAGGATTAGTATATAGGGTTCACTGCCGCCCACAGAGTCGGTATGGGGTCCACCGCCACCCACAGGGTCGGTATGGGGTCCACTACCGCCCACAGGGTCGCTATGAAGTCAACTACCGTCCACAGGGTCGGTAGGGGTCCACTACCGCCCACAGGGTCGGCAGGGGGTCCACTGCCACCCACTGGGTCGGTAGGGGGTCCACTGCCGCCCACAGGATCGATAGGGGGTCCACTGCCGCCCACAGGGTCGATATGGGGGGGGGGGGTCCACTACCGCCCACAGGATCGATAGGGGGTCCACTGCCGCCCACAGGGTCGGTAGGGGGTCCACTGCCGCCCACACGTTCGGTAGGGGTCCACTGCCGCCCACAGGGTCGGTAGGGGGTCCACTGCCGCCCACAGGATCGATAGGGGGTCCACTGCCGCCCACAGGGTCGATAGGGGGTCCCTTACCGCCCACAGGGTCTCTATGAAGTCAACTACCGCCCATAGTGTTTGTATAGTGTCCACTATCGCCCATAGTGTTATTATGGGGTCCACTACCCCTCATAGGGTCGGTATGGGGGTCCATTACTACCCACAGGGTGTGTCTGGGGTCTATTTTGGCAATACTGCTTTTCCAATCTCATTTGTTGTTCAATGTAAAATATTTGTTGCTCGACTTGCAACAATTTATATATATATATATATATATATATATATATATATATATATATATATATATATATATATATATATATATATATATATATATATATATATATATAGTATAGTGCCTTTGCAATAATGTACCAATGTGTGTATTTTCATAACTCGTTTTAAATTGTTGAAAAATAAATAACTACATTGTGAATGCAAGTCAATGTTTACATGCTAAATCAGAGTTGCCAGATTCCGCTTAAAATAGCAAATTGTGCTTATTTTCAAAGCTTGAGAATTTAGCTTTAAAGTAGTTAAAAAACTACGAATTTCGCAATTTGCTATGTACTTTAGTGTACTATTTTAAAATAAGATTGGTTTTTAAGCTGCAAGTCATATGAATCTCAAAAAAAGTATATTATTAACAATCTTATCTCCATAGTTCACTAGTTTCTGTAAATCAGATCTGGTAACTGTAGGCCAAGTACTGGAAGACTCAAGACACAATGTGTTGAAGCTATTCTCTTTGAAGAAGTCATCTCGACAGGATCTTCCAGCTCCAGCTATAAAACTTCACCAAACATGGATCTACCTAGTACATCAAATGGTAAGGAATTACTAAACTGTACAAAGTTTTATGCTAGAACATTTGTTACAGAATTGTCCCTGTCAGGGACAATTCAGTCCCTATTCTATGTGTACTCCATCACATAGTGACGGAGTATGTGGGAATAATTTTGTTGACACTGTCCATTTTGTCAATTCTACAACAGCAGATAATATGAATTCCCAGAGATATTTGTAACTTGAGATACTTGGTTTGGTTTGGTTAAGTTAGGTTAGGTTAGCCTAACCCAGTAAATCCTCCCCGGCTAGAATATAAACCCCGGACAAAGTGCTCGTGAAATGCCAGGCATTTGCAAATATGAGGATGTGGTTGATTAGATTATATTCTTTTCTATATCATAGATGTTCAATATATGAAAAATATTTTAGACTTAAAAATGGACCCCTGAGGTACTCAACTTAACACATTTCTTCATATTCATTCCCATTTAGTATGACCTTTTGCTCTCTTTGTTTTAACTATTGTTTTGTGCACTTTACAATTTTTTTCATGAACCTGTAATTTCCTTGCTAGTCTTCCATGTGGTACCTTATTAAAGTCTTTAGCATAATCCATGTATACTACATCCACCGGAAACCCTTTATCTGAGTACCATGTTACCATGTCCCAAAAGTGAGGAGGTTTATAAGGTAGCATCTGTTTTTAAGAAGACCATGGTGTGTCGATTGAATAAGATTGTTCACTGAAAGATGGTAAATGATTCCCTCCCTTAGGATTTTCGCCATGAGCTTGCAGATGTGTTATACCTAGCTGATTGGACATTAGTTTTGTGCTTACCGACAGGGTCGGTATGGGGTCCACTACCGCCCACAGGGTCGCTATGAAGTCAACTACCGTCCACAGGGTCGGTAGGGGTCCACTACCGCCCACAGGGTCGGCAGGGGGTCCACTGCCACCCACTGGGTCGGTAGGGGGTCCACTGCCGCCCACAGGATCGATAGGGGGTCCACTGCCGCCCACAGGGTCGATATGGGGGGGGGGGGGTCCACTACCGCCCACAGGATCGATAGGGGGTCCACTGCCGCCCACAGGGTCGGTAGGGGGTCCACTGCCGCCCACACGTTCGGTAGGGGTCCACTGCCGCCCACAGGGTCGGTAGGGGGTCCACTGCCGCCCACAGGATCGATAGGGGGTCCACTGCCGCCCACAGGGTCGATAGGGGGTCCCTTACCGCCCACAGGGTCTCTATGAAGTCAACTACCGCCCATAGTGTTTGTATAGTGTCCACTATCGCCCATAGTGTTATTATGGGGTCCACTACCCCTCATAGGGTCGGTATGGGGGTCCATTACTACCCACAGGGTGTGTCTGGGGTCTATTTTGGCAATACTGCTTTTCCAATCTCATTTGTTGTTCAATGTAAAATATTTGTTGCTCGACTTGCAACAATTTTTATATATATATATATATATATATATATATATATATATATATATATATATATATATATATATATATATATATATATATATATATATATATATATATATAGTATAGTGCCTTTGCAATAATGTACCAATGTGTGTATTTTCATAACTCGTTTTAAATTGTTGAAAAATAAATAACTACATTGTGAATGCAAGTCAATGTTTACATGCTAAATCAGAGTTGCCAGATTCCGCTTAAAATAGCAAATTGTGCTTATTTTCAAAGCTTGAGAATTTAGCTTTAAAGTAGTTAAAAAACTACGAATTTCGCAATTTGCTATGTACTTTAGTGTACTATTTTAAAATAAGATTGGTTTTTAAGCTGCAAGTCATATGAATCTCAAAAAAAGTATATTATTAACAATCTTATCTCCATAGTTCACTAGTTTCTGTAAATCAGATCTGGTAACTGTAGGCCAAGTACTGGAAGACTCAAGACACAATGTGTTGAAGCTATTCTCTTTGAAGAAGTCATCTCGACAGGATCTTCCAGCTCCAGCTATAAAACTTCACCAAACATGGATCTACCTAGTACATCAAATGGTAAGGAATTACTAAACTGTACAAAGTTTTATGCTAGAACATTTGTTACAGAATTGTCCCTGTCAGGGACAATTCAGTCCCTATTCTATGTGTACTCCATCACATAGTGACGGAGTATGTGGGAATAATTTTGTTGACACTGTCCATTTTGTCAATTCTACAACAGCAGATAATATGAATTCCCAGAGATATTTGTAACTTGAGATACTTGGTTTGGTTTGGTTAAGTTAGGTTAGGTTAGCCTAACCCAGTAAATCCTCCCCGGCTAGAATATAAACCCCGGACAAAGTGCTCGTGAAATGCCAGGCATTTGCAAATATGAGGATGTGGTTGATTAGATTATATTCTTTTCTATATCATAGATGTTCAATATATGAAAAATATTTTAGACTTAAAAATGGACCCCTGAGGTACTCAACTTAACACATTTCTTCATATTCATTCCCATTTAGTATGACCTTTTGCTCTCTTTGTTTTAACTATTGTTTTGTGCACTTTACAATTTTTTTCATGAACCTGTAATTTCCTTGCTAGTCTTCCATGTGGTACCTTATTAAAGTCTTTAGCATAATCCATGTATACTACATCCACCGGAAACCCTTTATCTGAGTACCATGTTACCATGTCCCAAAAGTGAGGAGGTTTATAAGGTAGCATCTGTTTTTAAGAAGACCATGGTGTGTCGATTGAATAAGATTGTTCACTGAAAGATGGTAAATGATTCCCTCCCTTAGGATTTTCGCCATGAGCTTGCAGATGTGTTATACCTAGCTGATTGGACATTAGTTTTGTGCTTAACTCTTTCTGCTTTTTTTTTAAATACTGTAAGGGTGAAATTTTCATATTTCAAATCTCGGGGTACTATCCCTTGGTTCAGATATTTTGTGGAAAGTATTTTCAGCAGTATTCATAGTTCTTCTGTCAGTTTATTTTCCTTTATAATTAAGGTTTGTTTTCTTTTGTACCATAGAAAGTACCACAGAAAGGTGTTATAATGTTGTGTTAGCTTTTCTGTACAATTTTTCTTTTTTGTTTGTATAAAAGGCTATGCAATGAATTCAAATATTTACGCTACCAATCAATTTTTCAGATAGATCATCGGATTTTGACAGTATGCTGTACATACCAGATGTTCCAAAAATAACTACAGACAACAATAATGGTACTGTGTTTACTATTTTTATACTTTATATATAGGAAGACAAGTTCAATCAATGAGCATTTTAATATATCATCAAAATTTTCATACATTTCTTTCACTTTGTTACACTTGTAAAAACTTATTCTTAGCTATATTTATATAAATGTTAATACCACTGTTAAATGAACATATTGATTTGTGTCCTTATTAGTTATAGCTTATTTATGTTGACCCAGCACCTTACTAAAGGGATTACCTTAACTTGTGTCACTATCTCTCTAGGGGGCTCCAGGTAGGCAGTATAGGTAATGCCACTAACATGCATATCATTATGGGAAAGTCCATAATTTAACACATAATTATAAGTAGGAAATTTGTAGCAAATTTTAAGATTATTAATAGGTACATTGTAGCATAATTTTGCATAAGCATAATTTTCTTGTTTTGTTCTTGTACTTTTCCTTCGAACAGTATTATTTTCTCTTCAGAATTTCACCGGAGAATAGCAGTGATGACTAGAGAACATCTTGAACGTGAGTACCAGAAAGCACGTGCTGCAATGATACAAAGAAATGAGTACTTGAAGAGACTCTTAAACGTGGAGGAACCAAACTCAATAAAGGTGACAAACAAGAAACAGAAAAAAGATAACATACAGGATGTATCACACATTAATTCAAAACAAAGACCAGCTGCACCCCAATCTGATGGTAATCTTCTATTATTTTCTTAACAATATTTCTACAGCTGTTATTTGTGTACTTTCCAATAATATTTGTTGCCTATTTTTAAGTGTATGCTAGACAATTATGGAGATTAAATTACTATAACACTGAACAACTTGGTAGCATAAAGTTAGTTATAGTAATATCTTGAGATTTGTCTGAAAATATTAATACTTGTATACAATTTGCAATTATGTACCATGCTTAAATCTTCAAATGTGCCACCCAGACATTCTGCCTGCTATACTTTCACCACCACACATTCAAAATGCGGGCTATTCTACTAGTGGCAGAACGTACACTCAAAGTTATTTGGCAGCTGGTGAAGAAACTTTGGAATCATTTGATGTTGGTATGTCCCAACATCATTTGTTGGTATTTAAATGAGGGTTTATTTAATGGACACACGTCATAAATATTATGTACCAAAATTGTGCTTAATGCCTATGAAATTTTGTTTAACATATTATACTAATCATTCCTTTCACTTACAAATTTTTCTTACTAATTTGTAATCCCATATTTCAAAGTACTTGCTGCAGAACTTGAACAAATTAAAGATTCTCAGCCAAGTGTTTCTGACTGGCAAAAAAGAAGAAAAAATGCAGAGATTAATTGGGGAGAAAGCAGGGCAATGCTGTTCGATTGGACATTGTCTGAGTTGGGTGTTCAAGATAAAGGTAAATTAAATATTGCTGTGTTCATTAAGGTTATACTGTATAATAAGCATCATATGCATGTTAATGACACTCTATTAATACATTTAGACTTCAGATTGTTTAAAATGTTAGGTATACAGTATTTAAAATTAGTATAAATAATTACCCCTTTTTTCATCAGGTAAAGTTTGTGTACAATGTACAAATTGTGAGGCAAGCATCAAATGTGAAGACTGTTTTGCATTTTTGTGTCACATTTGTGACCAAATGCAACATTTTCTCATGCCTTTCCACCACAGATTATATTGGAAAAATGGCTTTTATGAGCCATTAGACCCGACACAAACTGTGTGCCCTGAAGGAAATATCTTTCACTGGAGTAAGTATACGATACCTGTATAAAATCCGTACTTTGTTCCGAGATTACTTCTACTTCCCAATCCCAGTCTAGAGCTACGATTATCTTGGTATAACAAAATAAAATGAATAAATGTTTCATTTCAGTCATTACAACATTTGGAGAAGTCTTAAAGTTTAAACCTGACACTTGGTTTTATAGATTGATTTAATCGTCTGATTGTTTCTTTTCTGTGAATTTCTCAGTCATTATCTGGAGAATAATGTCAATATTTTGTACAATCAAGAAACAATGAAATATTCAGTCTGAAATTCTTTTCCATAAAACTCATTTTGTCAAACTGTCTTCCTTTTCTTTGTTACCAGAACCTGTTGTACCAGCCCAACCACCAAATTCTTGCCCCAACTGCACAGATTGCAAGTTTAAAATTTCAAGCTCCAGCAATCTCTGCATCTTCATCACTATAATGGGTAAATAAACTTTAAAATTTACCCTTTTATTTCCATTACCGGATATTCCTGAATCACAATACATTTTGAAATTTTTGTTGCTATAAATGTTAATTTTTACATCACTATTTTAGCAAGTCGCCACACCACTCAATGCACTGTATTTTAAACTACAGGAAGGTATGACCTCTATACTCCAATCTATACATGCCACTGTGGATATGAGCATCAACAACTAGGCAAGACCATGCACAAGTCTGGTTTCTATTCATCATTAGGAAAGAGCAGCACATTCTACAGCACCAGTCTGCTTGAATCATGGCACCATATAAAAAGAAATTGTCCTGGAACATCATTTCGGGCATTAGTCACTGCACTGGAATCCTTTGGTGCTTCTCGTGGGCGTGTATGTTTTGATACCGTTATTCTTAATATTTTCAGTTTTATATTTCAATACAAAAATTATCAAAATTTTGTAGTAATGTATATTCATTTATTAATAATTAGTTTTTAATTTTGTTCAAACACAAAATGGAATGTTTTTTTTGTTTATTTATCTTATGTCATAATATGCATTTTAAATGTCACCATCTAAAAAATTCTATTCCTAGATTGGACCCATTAATTATATAACTTCGAAGAGAGTGTTCTTCGAATGGCGATTCCAGCAATATGAGCTGAGAAAAATTAGAGGAGAAGCTGACAATGAGTGTCCTGCTTGTGATAAAACCCCTTTAGCAGTACATATTGATGGCAACAAGAAGCTGTATCGTTACAACAAAGTTGGGAGGTAATAAAATGTGCTTTACAGATACTTAATGTATAGTATTCTTTTGTTCTCTACACACACTATATTATAATGAATTATATTGTCTTCAAATTAATGTTCTTATAAATAAAGTATGCACATATAAATATACATTGTCATATGACATATTTTTTAACTGAGTATGTCTTTATAGTTTGCCTTTCAATTGCATCCATATCATCATTTTATTTATCTAACACCATGTAAATTTTTGTTTTATGTAAAATTTAGCAGTGCATCAGAATTCTTCATATAAAACATTTTTTGATACCCCATTACCCATTGTTTAATATTATAGTGGTTACAGACAATAAATAATTATTTCTGAATTATCATTGCAGAGGTATCAGAAACCCCTATTATTCTGATAGTATCTTCAGCAAAGATGAAGATGTTCAAGCTCATGTTGGCACTATTCAGAGCTTGAAAACTAAGGTGAGTTTTATTATATATTGAGAAACCTTCAATTTTACCTAATAACTGTTTGGCGACTATAACATATGGTGGCCATTTTTGTATTTTTTCATTATAGTTTATATATATTGAATAAGGAAATATAACCCATAGAAATTCTTATGTGCAACAACAATGCCTATCGCGCAAAATAATCTCTACCTTCTACCCGTCCTACATAATTATAATCATGCTCACCAACTGGGTATTTAGTTACTATAAATATTTTTGTTTAACAGAGTAAGCACACGTGTGGAGTGTCTACATGGAAAGCTGCTCAAAATAAGCCTCTTTCATTCCAAAGTTTGGATGAAACAGGAATCAGCATGGCCTCCTGTCGACATGGTATTATCCTCCACACCTTGAATATGTATCAAGGAGAGCTGTACAGTTATGCCCACTATTTGCAAATTATGTATTTCAAATACGTAAAGTTTATTTGTCAAGACATAATTTGCAAATATTGGCCATGGGCCTTAACTGTGGCTCAGAAACAATCACATTTTCACATTGGTCAAGCAAAGCCATTTTTAGGAGTCCTACATGCAAAAGGACATGCTTGGTATTGTCAGGTAAATAAAAATATAACATTACATTTATGTATACTAATTAAATTTAATGTAATGTATACATTACATTAAATATAATAAGTACAGTTTGTGTAAAAAAATTTAAGATTTCTGATTGTTTAAGATTAATGATATACGTATCATTTAATATAGTAGGAGGCTTTTAATTTTTGTACAATAATTTGAATTTTTTTTACTGTATACTTTTATGTTAAAGGTATTATATGGAGGGCGGTGGCAAGAAGGAAGTGGCATGACTTTAGGGGAAGAGGCAGAGCAAGTGTTTGCATACCTCTCACGATACAACTCTACAACTAAAAACATGCTGAAAGCTGGTATTTGTTTATATGGTTCATCTGATCAAGTTTTTTATTATTTTACCTGCCCTGTAATCAGTATAATGCGATTTGTATTCAGTATTCAATAAGTATCAACTCCCTCAAATAATCAATAAAAGAATGAAAACATATTGGTCAAACTTGAGTTGGTCTTGGTGAGTAAAGGTATGTTATGAAACTGTTATTAATCTATGCTCTTCAAGATGTTCATTGCTATAAATATTTTTCTCAGAAAGAACAGAAGAACTCACAGAGGGTGCAGTCTTTTGGAACCATCGAAAAATTGATGGACTGGCTCGTGCATTAGTTACTCGACTCAGAAAGGTACTAAAAATAATATATATTTATTTTATTTATTTGTATTTATTTTGAAACTTATTATAATGCATTTATATGTGAAAGGTATTATAATGCATTTATAGGTTAGTTATGTGTTCAGATCATGTACTACATATATTTTCCATTATAAATTAGCGACCATTTCCTTGAATTAACTGCTTGAACTTTTTCAATATATCAATAAGGTTAATTTGTATAAAGTATATAGTATTTAATTAACCTAAATGTATGATTCCGAGATATATCAAATGTGTTCACAGAGAAATCACAGTATCGTGATATATCACGGGAACTGTGATGAGGGTTTGAACCCCATGCACTGAGTGCTCTCAGATGCATGCTCTAGTTCACTACGCCACAACATGGTCAGATGAATTGCAACTTGGAGTACTACTGCACCCACAAGGATCCCAAGGCTTCCACTGAAGCCAAACCAGGTTTCACACAATTCCCCCATGAACTCGGTCTCTGTCATTCAGTAGTTCTGCCTTTGATGCCCCCATTTCAATGTCTTTCTCCATGTATTGATATATCACAATAATATGAATTCTATGTGTATTGAAAGGGCCATCAGAGGTAAAACTACTGGAGGACACAGACCAAGTACATGGGAAACTGCATGCACAACCGCCCATGGAATGGGTATGGGGGTGCATAATTAACAAAAATTGAATTGTGGGTTCATTAGTACCCTAGGTTGCAATTCTTTTGACCATGTTGTGGCGCATTCAACTACAGCAAGCATCTGGGAATGCCAAGCCCATAGGTTCGAACCACTCATCATGGTTAATGTGATTTGTTCATTAAATTTATTATATTTTCAAATAGGCCAGAGAGACGGAAATAACAGTTTCAAATGAGATCGACAAACTTGATGTTCAAAAGTCATTGATTCAAGAATGGCGATCTGACCTACAAATGATTTGTAATGAGTTAGAGTTAAACACTGGAACAACCTCGAAGAACATAAAATATTCTATCGAGGCAGTTGCAGACTCTATCAGGCATCGCAAAAATCTGATTGCCACTGATGCAGGTAGGCTTACTATTTCTTTGTTAACTCTGAAGCAATTTCTATTTAGCTCTTGTCTATAATTTCTATGTAGGTAAATGATGAGGAAATTTTTTTAACAACTTTAAAACTTTCAGCCAAAAAACTTTATTTGCAGCATCCAGTAAAATGCGCTCTTCCCTCCGGCACAGAAATGAGTGTGATAGGAAAAAGCTTCAAGGCTTCATAAAAATCTACAATAGTGAAAACTCTGAAATTCTCAGTGAAAAGGATGCAATAGAAGGTATCCTGCCATGGCACAATTTATTGCCTCATCATAGCCAAAATGGTATGTAACTACATCTCATTTTATCAGGGGTTACAATTCGGCCTTATCAAGATAACTAACATTTAGCATGCATAATGGATAAGCTTTACTTATTTTTGAAGTAAAATATCATCACTACTGTTTGTAAAATAGGTGCAGTATCATAATCCGTAGGTTTTTATCAGGTTGATACTGCACAATAAACTATGTATAGTATGTATAATGCAAGTACCTAAACTGTAATTACATTAAATTGAGTTGTAGTTTACTTGCAGTAAATATAAATTTCCTCTTTTATTAGTGTCCCTTGCTCAAAAAAAGAAGGCAGTAGAAGATGTGGAGCTTCAGAAGAGATCCAGAGAAGAGCAACAACACACTGTTCAAGAAATGCTGCATTATCTCGCATATTACAAGAATAAGAGAGAGATTTTAACCGAACATACTGAAGAGTTGTTATGTGGAATTTTTCCTTCATATCTAAGCAAGGTAAGCTAACAGCCTAAATGTGTGTTGCAATTCAGTTCTTCATAAACATTTATCCAGCAGAATTTTATACTTGTCTTGCTATTTACAACTTTGACAGGTAGACAATTCCATGGTTTTCATATACTGTACTGGTGTGTTTTACATATATTTGAACTTTTACCGAAAACTTTATTTATTTATTCTAATTTCTTTAGTATTTTCAGGGAAATTTGTAAATGTCTTAAACCCCATTAAATAGTCTATATATTACAGGATCCTAACAAGTACACTATTGAAGAGAAGCACCTATCAACCAAAAATAAGAGTGGAATCTTGGCTCTTTTGAAGCAAGGGCAAAAGATGTGTTCTGACAAGCTGAGTGATGCAAAGCGTTTATTTGGATACCAGGAAGAGGATGTTGATGTTTCCGAGCCCTACCTGGAGCTTTGTGACAGTGAAGATGATGATGATGAAGATGAAGATTTACTACTAAACTCATGATACAAAAGTTAAGTATAATAAATTTTACCTGATTTCTCTTGCTAATTTCTCTTACTTAATTTCTCTAATTTCTAATTATCCTAGCCCTAAGATTACTACTGGCCTCCATTGCCTTGCCTGCACTTTGTTTCCCCCTTAACCATATCACTCATTCTTACAGGTGTGAGACAGAGAGGTACAAGATCATCCAAGAGGAACAACACCTGAAGCACCCAACATTTGGGTGTTTTAATTAATAAAAACGCCCTTCATGGCTTCACTCATCCTGGCTGGTTTAATTAAAAAAACCTAACCTAAACCTAATATATATACCTCTAGAGTCAAGGGAGTTAAGTTTTAGGCTGCACAATGAAACTGCTATTGACAATTTTATAACTGCTGCTGATAATGTCTGTCCTGTGACTTTTTTGTAAGCATAACCAAAAGGCTTAACAATCCCTTGCTTACAAAGGGAATACTTAAACCCATTAATAAAAAACATGACCTTGAGAAGAAGTATAGGTTAGGAATTGTCTCCAAAGAATTCTCATGCTCTTCAACAGGTCACTTGAACTCCAAACCTTTCCAGTTATCCTAAAAAAAGCGAGTTACCCCTGTACACAAATGTGGTGATCTCACAGATGTTAACAATTACAGACCTATATCAATCCTGCCTAACTTGTCAACATTTTTTGAAAAACTAATCTACAAGCAGTTTTACTCTTATCTAGCCAAACACCATATACTTAGTACTAGGCTGTACAAGAATATAACAACTCTTGTATATATCTCAAAAAAAAAAAAAAAAAAAAAAAAAAAGCACAAGACGAAGCTTGAAAAAGTTTAGTGGTATGCAAATAGGCTAGTCCCAGGACTAAGAGGCATGAGTTACGAGGACAGGCTGCGAGAAATGCAATTGATAGGGTACATAAAGATAAACTGTTTAACACGGGTGGTAGGCGAACAAGGGGACACAGGTGGAAACTTAGTACCCAAATGAACCACTAGGATGTTAGAAAGAACTTTTTCAGTGTCAGAGTAGTTAATAGATGGATAATAATAGACACACATCACATTTAGAGATGTGTGTAGCCCAGTCCTTGGTGTATGTATGTATGTAGTGGTGTAAAGATGTGGTGTAGGCAGTGATGTGGTGGAGGCTGACTCCATACACAGTTTCAAATGCAGATATGATAGAGCCCAGTAGGCTCAGGAATCTGTACATCAGTTGATTGCCAGTTGAGAGGTGGGACCAAAGAGCCAGAGCTCAACCCCCCGCAACCACAACTAGGTGAGTATACACACACACACACACACGTATACACACACACACACAGACACAGACACAAACATACACACACTAATGCCTCTATTCACCTTGCAGTAAATAGGAACCTGAAAGTCAGGAAGCTGCTAAAGGCTGCATCTTGGGGATGTGTGAGTGTGTTAGATAAAAATATATGTTGTTTAGATATGATGGAGGAAAAGAGGCCGAGAGTCGGTACATTAGACAACCGACGCTTAGAAAGGCGGGGTCCAAGAGCTAACAGCTAAATCTTGGAAATAATAAATTAAAATATTTAATACACCCACATACATGTTTCACATTATTTTGGCTGAGGGCACACTGAGGGCTGATGGCCCCGTCGACGGGGCAGGAAGTCGGTGGTTGATCAAAGGCCTCCCACATCCTCCACATACCTGAGGATTATTCCGGCTTAATTTTAAACGGAAGTAATGTCTTGGCATTTACGGCTTCAGCGGGTGGGTGGGTCCGTGGGTTTATTACACTGTGAGTGAAAACAATCGCCTATTCTCTATTTTATATTGCGGCTTGTAGAGCTAGAAGCTGTTGCCTCTTGTGTGCGTTGCACAAGGGGATTAATATCTGGATTAATAGCTTTCAATATTTCCAGTATTTTTTAAGGTAACGCTTAAATACCGAAGATACTGCTATTGGACACCGCTTAATTGACAATGTCTCAACAACGCAGGCTAAAGATGTGCGTGGCTCCTGCTATTGCAATGATGCTCATTTGTTTTTCAATGATGGGCCTTAGTTGCCCCCTCTCTAACTTACCGTTCTAAATACCCCTTCTCCATCTTCCGCAAACATTTCCCCTCATACATCTCCCCCCTTTCCTCCTGTCCCCCTTGTCCATCTTTGTCCCCCTGTCCATCTTTGTCCCCTGTCCCTCACTTTGTCCCCTTGCCCACATTTTCTGTCCTCTGTCCCAGATCCCTTTCCCCCTCTCTGTCCCCCTGTCCCCCCTTTCCATCTCTCTGTCCCCCTGTCCCTCTCTATCCCATTGTCCCTGTCTCTGTCCCCCCTGTCTCTCTCTGTCCCCCTGTTCTTCTCTGTCCTCCTGTTCCTCTCTCTGTCCCCCTGTCACTCTCTGTCCCCCTGTTCCTCTATGTCCCCCTGTCCATCTCTCTGTCCCCTGTACCTCTCTGTCCCCCTGCCCACTCTTTCTGTCCGCTGTCCATCATCTGTCCCCCTCCCTTTCCTCCAGTCCCCCTATCCATCTCTGTCCCCTTGTCCCTGTCTCTCCTCTGTCCCCTCTCTCTTGGTCTCCTGCCCCCCTCTCCTCCCTCTGTCCCCCGGTCCCCCTCTCTGACCCTGTCCCTCTGTCTCTGTCTCTGTCCATGTCCCCCTCTCTGTCCCTGTCTCCCTCCCTGTCCCACTGCTCCCCCTCTGTTCCCCCGTCCCTCCTCTGGCCCTGTCCGTCTGTCCCTGTCCCTCTGTCTCTGCCTCTCCTCGTTTCTGACATTCTCTGTGTCAGCCTATCTCTCTGTCTCTTTCCTCGCTCTATCTCTGTCATTCTCTCACTGACTTTGCATATCCTTATCTATACGTCTCTGTGTCTAACATTCTCTCCCTGACTCTGTCTATATCTATTTCTCTGTCTCGATCTTCATCTCTTTCTCTCTCTCTCTCTCTCTCTCTCTCTCTCTCTCTCTCTCTCTCTCTCTCTCTCTCTCTCTCTCTCTCTCTCTCTCTCTCTCTCTCTCTCTCTCTCTCTCTCTCTCTCTCTCTCTCTCTCTCTCTCTCTCTCTCTTCTCTCTCTCTCTCTCTCTCTCTCTCTCTCTCTCTCTCTCTCTCTCTCTCTCTCTCTCTCTCTCTCTCTCTCTCTCTCTCTCTCTCTCTCTCTCTCCTTACATACATACATACATACATACATACATACATACATACATACATACATACATACATACATACATACATACATACATACATACATACATACATACATACATACATACATACGTACATACATACATACATACATACATACATTTATTTAACACATGTGGTACACGCACAAGGGGACACAGGTGGTGGAGGCTGATTCCATACACAGTTTCAAGTGTATGGAAAGTGTATGTATTCAAGTGTATGTATTCAAGTGGCGGGACCAAAGAGCCAAAGTTCAACCCTTGCAACCACAACTAGGTTAGTACATACATACATACATAAGATATAAAACAGTGGAGGATTCCCAGGTAGAACAATCAACCACAATGCCCATTACCCCTTTACCCTGATGTCCTTAACTACACAACTATACAAGAGTCATTAACACGTGTAATGGCTGATCCCCCATCTTTCATTTTATCAGCTTAGTTCCTTTATTATGCCCCAATTACTCATCCCTTGAGCGGTAGTTAAACTGAACCCAAATTTAAAAAAAGTTCCTTGCTAAGCAAGCTACAGTCTTGATAAGTCAGATATATTGTTTGTTAACACATTTCTCAACAATGAACAGTCAGTTTTATCAAGCTAACATATCCTAACACAACGAGTGAGAGTATTAACTGGTATAATTATTTTATTAGACCAGTATATATTATTAGATTATACTGGTATAATTATATATATATATATATATATATATATATATATATATATATATATATATATATATATATATATATATATATATATATATATATGTATGTATGTATGAGTGTGTGTGTACATGTGTATACAACATTAATAATTTTGTAACTAGCGTCAAACATTGTTATTTGCTTAGCTAAACGAACTAGAGGGTTCCGGTCCTGAACCGATTATGTGCCTCTGTAATCCTTTACACCACGGCCCACGGGATGGGTATGGGGTGCATAATAAAGAAAGCAATAGAAGAAATTGAAATTGCATAATACGGTTATTGACATTCAATAATAGTAAGATAAAGCAATGAGGACCAAATGGGAGACCAGTGATCAGTGTCTTGTATTCCCTGCAATACCTCAAATCCTACGTACCTCACTGACAGGCTCCAGTATGTTTCTGTGAATAATTCAATTTCTCCCACCCTACCCATCAACATTGGTGTTCCTCAGGGCAGCATACTTGGCATACTTGGGTATCCTTTGGAGGTGCTTATCCAGTTCTCACTTGAACACTATGAGGGGATTGCCAGTTATGCCATGCAGTTATGCAATGTATGAATCTATCTATAAGTCCACCAATCTTTGTAAAAATTTCTTGTATGGATGTACCTTACCTAAATAAACATTTATTTATTTATTATTTATATTTAGGATTCATCAACTGCCAAAGATATTCACATGTCAGTATAATTCTGGCGAGAGAGAGGTTTGGGAAAAGCCGTTATACCAACTAGTCAGCAATAAGGGTGATATTTGTGGGGCACAGGCACACTCGGCCTGGCCCATTAACCCCCAACTGACACTATAACTACTAGCTACTAGGTACATGAACATAATTACATAATTTACGTACATAATTTAAGGTACATAATTACTAGGTACATGAGGACTGGCCATTGTACTATATAGACCTGAAAAAGTGTAACTTAGCGACAACAAGAAAATATTGAATCACAAGACCAACGACGACCATTCCCTTACCCTGCCATAAACACTGAAATTTGACACCCTACCTCTGGAGCCACCCTGACCACAGGTCCACCAACTACATTTCCCTCCCTCCAACTCTGCCTCCACTTACATTGTACACCACGCAAGTGTGGACTAGTGTGTAAATCTTACTGATACCACACTTAACCTTTATTCTTTCTCAATGTGTTGTATAAAAGGATCTGATTATACCGTTTCATTTCTAACTCCTTTTCTTGGAAGAATGCCACATATGATCGTACACACACACTAGGTCTGTATAGGGTATAGGCAAGGTCTGACAAGGTATACTAGGTGAGTACTAGTTGAGTACTTACACACAAGATATTCTAGGTGAGACTAGGTGAGTATACACACACACGCAACATATACTAAGTTAGTACACCCAGAAACAAGATATACTAGGTGAATACACACATACAAGGTATACTAGGTGAGTACTAGTTGAGAACTTACACACAAGATATTCTAGGTGAGACTAGGTGAGTATACACACACACACGCAACATATACTAAGTTAGTACACCCAGAAACAAGATATACTAGGTGAATACACACATACAAGGTATACTAGGTGAGTACTAGTTGAGAACTTACACACAAGATATTCTAGGTGAGACTAGGTGAGTATACACACACACACGCAACATATACTAGGTTAGTACACCCAGAAACAAGATATACTAGGTGAATACACACATACAAGGTATACTAGGTGAGTACTAGTTGAGAACTTACACACAAGATATTCTAGGTGAGACTAGGTGAGTATACACACACACACGCAACATATACTAGGTTAGTACACCCAGAAACAAGATATACTAGGTGAATACACACATACAAGGTATACTAGGTGAGTACTAGTTGAGAACTTACACACAAGATATTCTAGGTGAGACTAGGTGAGTATACACACACACACGCAACATATACTAGGTTAGTACACCCAGAAACAAGATATACTAGGTGAATACACACATACAAGGTATACTAGGTGAGTACTAGTTGAGAACTTACACACAAGATATTCTAGGTGAGACTAGGTGAGTATACACACACACACGCAACATATACTAGGTTAGTACACCCAGAAACAAGATATACTAGGTGAATACACACATACAAGGTATACTAGGTGAGTACTAGTTGAGAACCTACACACAAGATATTCTAGGTGAGACTAGGTGAGTATACACACACACACGCAACATATACTAGGTTAGTACACCCAGAAACAAGATATACTAGGTGAATACCCTAACACCAACCTCCTACAGTACACAACACCAACCTCCCACAGTACACCTCCCACAGGTAACCCCAGCACCAACCTCCCACAGTACACAACACCAACCTCCCACAGTACACATCCCACAGGTAACCCCAGCACCAACCTCCCACAGTACACCTCCCACAGGTAACCCCAACACCAACCTCCCACAGTACACAACACCAACCTCCCACAGTACACCTCCCACAGGTAACCCCAGCACCAACCTCCCACAGTACACAACACCAACCTCCCACAGTACACATCCCACAGGTAACCCCAGCACCAACCTCCCACAGTACACAACACCAACCTCCCACAGTACACAACACCAACCTCCCACAGGTAACCCCAACACCAACCTCCCACAGTACACCTCCCACAGGTAACCCCAGCACCAACCTCCCACAGTAACCCCAACACCAACCTCCCACAGTACACAACACCAACCTCCCACAGTACACATCCCACAGGTAACCCCAGCACCAACCTCCCACAGTACACCTCCCACAGGTAACCCCAACACCAACCTCCCACAGTACACAACACCAACCTCCCACAGTACACCTCCTACAGGTAACCCCAACACCAACCTCACACAGTACACCTCCCACAGTAACCCCAGCACCAACCTCCCACAGTAACCCCAACACCAACCTCCCACAGTACACAACACCAACCTCCCACAGTACACATCCCACAGGTAACCCCAGCACCAACCTCCCACAGTACACCTCCCACAGGTAACCCCAACACCAACCTCCCACAGTACACAACACCAACCTCCCACAGTACACCTCCCACAGGTAACCCCAGCACCAACCTCCCACAGTACACAACACCAACCTCCCACAGTACACATCCCACAGGTAACCCCAGCACCAACCTCCCACAGTACACAACACCAACCTCCCACAGTACACAACACCAACCTCCCACAGGTAACCCCAACACCAACCTCCCACAGTACACCTCCCACAGGTAACCCCAGCACCAACCTCCCACAGTAACCCCAACACCAACCTCCCACAGTACACAACACCAACCTCCCACAGTACACATCCCACAGGTAACCCCAGCACCAACCTCCCACAGTACACCTCCCACAGGTAACCCCAACACCAACCTCCCACAGTACACAACACCAACCTCCCACAGTACACCTCCTACAGGTAACCCCAACACCAACCTCACACAGTACACCTCCCACAGTAACCCCAGCACCAACCTCCCACAGTAACCCCAACACCAACCTCCCACAGTACACAACACCAACCTCCCACAGTACACATCCCACAGGTAACCCCAGCACCAACCTCCCACAGTACACCTCCCACAGGTAACCCCAACACCAACCTCCCACAGTACACAACACCAACCTCCCACAGTACACCTCCCACAGGTAACCCCAGCACCAACCTCCCACAGTACACAACACCAACCTCCCACAGTACACATCCCACAGGTAACCCCAGCACCAACCTCCCACAGTACACAACACCAACCTCCCACAGTACACCTCCCACAGGTAACCCCAGCACCAACCTCCCACAGTACACCTCCTACAGGTAACCCCAACACCAACCTCACACAGTACACCTCCCACAGTAACCCCAGCACCAACCTCCCACAGGTACAAAATGAAGCCATGAGAATTATCTTAGGATGCCCAAGAAATGCTATGATTGAGAAAATCAGGATGGAGTTGAATCTGCAGAGTATTGGGGATAGAATTGCAGAGATAAATGTAGCTTCTGCCATTAGATTAATGAGAGGTGGGGGAGCTAATGAATTGGTCCTCTCAGTTCAAAAGGTGGGAAGTACTGAACAATGTATGATGAAGAAAAGAGCATATATGAATACCTTATGTTCTAATGTTATTAAGTATGATGTTATTTCAGAGTGTATTGCTGTGCCCAAGAGAAAATTTACACCACCATGGGAGGATTGTAATGTAGATGTAGTAATTACTCCCTTGCAAAAGAAAAAAAGTATGTATGAAATAGGAGAGCTGAGGGCAACATATAATTGTATAATTAGAAAATTGCCTACAGAAAACACTCTACTACATGTATATTGTGATGGGTCAGTAGCTAGGGATGGGAAGGCAGGATGTATATTGTGATGGGTCAGTAGCTAGGGATGGGAAGGCAGGATGTATATGTTCTTAACATTCTGAAACCTATATTGTTTGCTGATGATACTACACTCATCTACTCCAACCCCAACCCACATACACTAAATACTGTAATGTTGTTAATAATGAACTAAAAAAAGTCCACTTATGGATGTCAACCAACAAACTAACACTTAACATAGAAAAGACCTACTACATCTT
The DNA here is from genome assembly GCF_040958095.1 of Procambarus clarkii. NCBI lineage: Eukaryota > Metazoa > Arthropoda > Malacostraca > Decapoda > Cambaridae > Procambarus > Procambarus clarkii. Next base: position 1,112,051 of record NC_091216.1, read on the forward strand.
ATTTGGAAGCAAATCTACAAATGCAATTCAGCTTCAGATGACAATGTAAACATTAGCAATAACAATGATGGAAAGTTTCTTGGTCTATTCTTAGACAAGAGACTCAACTTCAGTACCCACATACAATACATAACTAAGAAAGTCTCTAAAACAGTTGGTATACTCTCCAAAATCAGATACTATGTACCTAACCCTGCTCTCATCTCTCTATATTATACACTAATCTATCCCTATCTCAACTATGGTATCTGTGCATGGGGTTCAACCACTGCAAACCACTGCAAACCACCTCAAGTCCATCATCACCCAGCAAAAATCTGCTATCAGAATAATATCAAATTCTGCTTTCAGACAACACACAGCCCCCTTGTTTAACTCCCTAAACATGCTAAACATAATCTCACTCCATAAATTCTCTTGTGTCAACTACATTTACAAAACCCTGTTCTTAAATGCAAATCCTGCTCTGAAACTCTTCCTGGACAGATGTAATAGGACCCATTATCACCACACCAGAAATAAATATCTCTTTGATATCCCCAGAGTTAAACTTGTATAAATAAATAAATAAATAAATAAATATGTTTATTCAGGTAAGGTACATACATACAAGTAATGTTACATTAATGGATCGATATATAGATAGAGCTAGTACATACAATGCCTAAAGCCACTATTACGCAACGCGTTTCGGGCAGGAAAAACATTAATATCTAGAACTTAATACTAATTGAGCATAAAGAATAAAATGTGTTGAGAACAAATACAAATAAAGATAAAAAAAAGAGGGAACATGACTGAAAAAGCAGCACAAATACAATAGGTTGACAAACAGTGTTGATTAAAAAAAAAAAAAAATAACAGACATGGGTTGACAATAGAGGGGTAAGGTAGGTTAGTGAATTTATTAGGTAGTGTTTAGTTTTTATCTTAAACTGGTTGAGAGAGGTACAGTCTTTAACATGGTTGGGAAGATCATTCCACATTCTGGGTCCCTTGATTTGTAGAGCATTTCTAGTTTGATTAAGTCGTATTCTTGGAATATCAAAACTGTATTTTTTTCTGGTGTGGTGCTCATGGGTTCTGTTACAACCTTCAATGAAGCTTTTGAGCTTATATGTATGTATTTGTAATGTATGTATGTAAACAATGTATTTATTATCATTTATCAATTCTGATAGAAATTACCTACTTAAAATTATCTGTTAGATTAAGGACCTGCCTGAAACGCTGCGCATACTAGTGGCTTTACAAGATTGTAAATACTGTACTATTCAATGTATTCTCACAACCCCAATGTACCTACTTGTATATATATAAATAAAATAAAATAAAATATTGTGATGGGTCAGTAGCTAGGGATGGGAAGGCAGGATGCAGTATGCCAAACTGAATTCGTGCGCCCCTTGAGGGACTTGAAGTAGAGGGATAGGGATCACAGGATAAGTATGGGTTGCACAAACTACTGGTAACAGGATGAGTATGGGTTGCACAATTAATTACTACAAAGTGGTTGAGTATGGGGTGCACATAAATGAAGACTCCCAAGAAGCAAATCAGAGATCAGCCCAAGCTTCATCTTGAGGCAAAGCTCAATGCCTTAAGCCATATTGATGCTCTGTCCACAGAGCATTCTCTCTCTCAAATCATAATAGTACACTAATGGTTCCCTACACCACCCCTCAGGTGCAGCTGCAGCAGGCTTGGGTGACATGATGACTATGGGGTGCACAATAAACTAACACTCACAGAATGAGTATGGGCTGCACAATAAGCTACCTCTCACAAGATTAGTAATAAAGAAACATTAATTTTTTGGGTAGGGTGACTGAAACTCATCCTGGGGTAAAAATGTTTATTTAAATTTATTATAGTTAAATGAATTTAGTAAATTATTCCATATATTGTATTATAAGTGAATTGACACTAAACTATAAATGATACTAATAAGGTTTTAAAAATGAAAAACAGTAAAAATCCTTCATGTAAGATATGGAAGTTGAAAAGTAAATTAACTGTAAACTAAATTATAAACTGTAGACATAATATAAAGTATTATAAGTAAAATACCTATAAACTACCAAATAATGTGTAAGGAACCATTTCTATTGTTTGTCCTTTTTTACCTGTTTCCTCAGGTATTTTAAAATTCCCATTCCGTTGTTACTACACTGTTTTCCTGGTGTAGTTCCCTGTGGTTCAAATTTTACTACTTGTACTTCTTGCTGTTTCTGAAGGATTGCTAATGGTAGCCCTTGTTGCACCGGCGGAACTTTTTGTAAATGTTCCACCTGCGGAACTTTTTGTAATTGTTGAATTTCTTGCACCTGCGGTACTTTTTGGACTTTATGCACCTGCTGCACTTGTAGCTCGTCAGGATTTTTTTCCAGGGCATTATCGCTATCACCTTCTGATCCTAATGTAAGTTTATCTGCATCAAGCTTCCTTGTGCGTGCTGGAATAAAAAATAAAAATAAAAAATAAAAAATTTTGAAATGGAAGATCCTGTGTAACAAATTTAATCAGTTACTATGATCGAGCCGCAGAAATTTTACAGGAAAGATATGGTTGGGTTGACTGCATCTATCTGGACCTAAAAGAGGCATTCAATAGAATTCCACATAAGAGTTTGTTCTGGAAACTGGAACATATTGGAGGGGTGACAGGTAAGCTTCTAACATGGATTAAAAAATTTCAAACTGATAGAAAAATGAGGGCAGTAATCAGAGGCAATGTATTGGACTGGAGAAATGTCACGAGTGGAGTACCACAGGGTTTAGTTCTGGCATTCATGGATAAATAATAAATAAATTGTTCATGATTTTTTTAGACAAAAGCTAGAATATGCAGCAGTTGTATGGTGCCCATATCTTAAGAAGTACATGTACAAACTTGAAATGATACAAAAACGTCATGGGTGTCATAGGGGCACCAGCACACTGGTTTGCTAAAGGGCCCTTAATGCTGTCGAGACCTTATGGGCCCTTGGACCCATTACGTTAAGACATAGTGCTGTATTGGGCCACACACTTTTTGCCATATACATCAACGACAGAGATGATTGAATTGAAATTATATATTTATATATATATATATATATATATATATATATATATATATATATATATATATATATATATATATATATATATACATATATATATATATATATATATATATATATATGTCGTACCTAATAGCCAGAACGCACTTCTCAGCCAACTATGCATGGCCCAATTTGCATAATAAGCCAAGTTTTCATGAATTAATGTTTTTTCGACTACCTAACCTACCTAACCTAACCTAACCTAACTTTTTCTGCTACCTAACCTAACCTAACCGATAGAGATAGGTTAGGTTAGGTTAGGTAGGGTTGGTTAGGTTCGGTCATATATCTACGTTAATTTTAACTCCAATAAAAAAAATTGACCTCATACGTAATGAATTGGGTAGCTTTATCATTTCATAGGAAAAAAATTAGAAAAAATATATTAATTCAGGAAAACTTGGCTTATTAGGCAAATCGGGCCTTGAATAGTAGGCTGAGAAGTGCGTTCTGGCTATTAGGTACGACATATATATATATATATACATATGTATATATATATATATATACATATGTATATATATATATATATATGAGAGAAAATAATAGGTGGTGATATATTTATATATTATGTGAACTACTTACACAAAAAGAAGTTAGTGGTGAAGATCTTCTTGTCCTCTTCTTGTATTACGTTGTTTGGTAGGATACCATGTGTCACCCGTGCTGGTCCTTTCTTGTAATAGATAACGATTGATTCATACCCACAGCCACGCAGATATGTTAGCTGAAAAGCAAATAATATTTAAACAATAACACTATCTGGGAAAATGCAACAAAATAAATGTTTGAAGCATAGCTGGGCATGTGCAATAGAACCCATAATAGAATCACAATACCAGAAATAAATATCTTTGATATCCCCAGAGTCAAAGTTATTCTGTGTAAATACTCTATGCAAATAAAGGGACCTTGTCTATGGAACTAACTTGCTAACAAATTTAAAAACTGTCCAACTTCTGCCATTTTAAAAAATAAAACCAAAAAGTACCTAAATTTTTTCTTGATAGTTTCCTAACTAGTGTATTAAACTCGCACTGTATCTTATGAAATCCAATGCCAGAATATATGTGCCTAAACCATACAACTTTTCCATTGTAATCATTGCTATCACCTTATATCATGATTGTTATATTGAATGCATATCTTACTATATTATACCTTGAAATATTCCTCAAATTATGCTACAATTTATATGTTGATAACCCTCAAATTTTACTTTAATGTACATAGTAATCTTTGTGATACTTTCTTACAATGTACCAGCCAATTTTTTCCATTTAAGCTTTAAATTGCCTATTTAAAATTATCTGTTAGATTAAGGACCTGCCCAAAACACTATGTGTGCTAGTGGCTTTACAAGAATGTAAAAACATCAATTCTATGTACTCTCATAATCCCAGTGTGCTATCTTGTATATAAATAAATAAACAAATAGTATGTAAGTACTGTACAGCATTATTCATGTTGATTCTATACCTTATCAAGCAAGTTCAGCATAAGAAGAATACAAATGAATACAACAGATGTAGACAAACTTCAATACCTGATTTTCAATCCTTCGTAGAACCCGGCTTGCTGTATTTCGTTCTAAAGCCTTCTTGCCTTTAAGTAGAAAACGGGCTTCCTCTTCTTTCTTCATTAATTCTCTACTGTTTCGGAAGTCACACTGGCAGAACTTGCAAACATTGCTTCGGACATGCACACATTGTTTGCAGTTTGTGCATCTCCTCAAGAATTTTCCCTGAAGACCTGAAGGAAATAGTTTCTAATAAAATACTTATATTCAAATGACCTATGCTGCAAAAATTATAAGTTAAATTGTTGTTAAAATGTACTACAGTAATTAAATATATTATTTAAATTATGAAATAATCTACATTAACACTAGTGAGAGCAATGTTAAAAATTTTAGGACTGCATCTGGAAATAACTTTAATTTTGGATGTGATTAACCATGCTGTAACTCGTATAACAAAACTGAGAGGAGTTGAATCCAACAGCCTGATTGACCAGGCTGTTAATTTCAAGCGAATACTATATTATTGGAAGAAAAAAAAATTATATATATATATATATATATATATATATATATATATATATATATATATATATATATATATATATATATATATATATATATATATATATATATATATATATATATATATATGTCGTACCTAATAGCCAGAACGCACTTCTCAGCCTACTATGCAAGGCCCGATTTGCCTAATACGCCAAGTTTTCATGAACTAATTGTTTTTCGACGACCTAACCTACCTAACCTAACCTAACCTAACTTTTTCGGCTACCTAACCTAACCTAACCTATAAAGATAGGCTAGGTTAGGTTAGGTAGGGTTGGTTAGGTTCTGTCATATATCTACGTTAATTTTAACTCCAATAAAAAAAAAATGACCTCATACATAATGAAGTGGGTAGCTTTATCATTTCATAAGAAAAAAATTAGAGAAAATATATTAATTCAGGAAAACTTGGCTCATTAGGCAAATCGGGCCTTGCATAGTAGGCTGAGAAGTGCGTTCGGGCTACTAGGTACGACATATATATATATATATATATATATATATATATATATATATATATATATATATATATATATATATATATATATATATATATATATATATGAGGGGTACCACCTCTGGTGCAAGTGTAGGGACCCATAGCCTCGGAGAAGAAAATAAAGAGTACTCAGAGAAGACCTTGTGGATCCTCACTGAACACTTTCATATTTTCTTCTCCTACCACCCTTATTCTTTTGGTATGTGTGTATATTTATCTAACTTTATTTGAAAACGTCATTACACAAAAAAAGTTACAATATTGATTATATATATATATATATATATATATATATATATATATATATATATATATATATATATATATATATATATATATATATATATATAATCAATATTGTAACTTTTTTTGTGTAATGACGTTTTCAAATAAAGTTAGATAAATATACACACATACCAAAAGAATAAGGGTGGTAGGAGAAGAAAATATGAAAGTGTTCAGTGAGGATCCACAAGGTCTTCTCTGAGTACTCTTTATTTTCTTCTCCGAGGCTATGGGTCCCTACACTTGCACCAGAGGTGGTACCCCTCATATATATATATATATATATATATATATATATATATATATATATGTCGTACCTAGTAGCCCGAACGCACTTCTCAGCCTACTATGCAAGGCCCGATTTGCCTAATAAGCCAAGTTTTTATGAATTAATTGTTTTTCGACTACCTAACCTACCTAAGCTAACCTAACCTAACTTTTTCGGCTACCTAACCTAACCTAACCTATAAATATAGGTTAGGTTAGGTTAGGTAGGGTTGGTTAGGTTCGGCCATATATCTACGTTAATTTTAACTCCAATAAAAAAAATTGACCTCATACATAATGAAATGGGTAGCTTTATCATTTCATCAGAAAACAAATTAGAGAAAATATACTGTCAGGAAAACTTGGCTTATTATGCAAATCGGGCCTTGCATAGTAAGCCGAGTACGACGTTCTGGCTACTAGGTACAACATATATATATATATATATATACATACATACATACATACATACATACATACATACATACATACATACATACATACATACATACACACATACATATATATATATATATATATATGACAGTGTCAGATTCAGTTTACTACAGTTTAGTAATTTCTTACCATTTGATGTACTAGGTAGATCCATGTTTGGTGAAGTTTTATAGCTGGAGCTGGAAGATCGTGTCGAGATGACTTCTTCAAAGAGAATAGCTTCAACACACATTGTGTCTTGAGTCTACCAGTACTTGGCCTACAGTTACCAGATCTGATTTACAGAAACTAGTGAACTATGGAGATAAGATTGTTAATAATATACTTTTTTTGAGATTCATATGACTTGCAGCTTAAAAACCAACCTTATTTTAAAATAGTACACTAAAGTACATAGCAAATTGCGAAATTCGTAGTTTTTTAACTACTTTAAAGCTAAATTCTCAAGCTTTGAAAATAAGCACAATTTGCTATTTTAAGCGGAATCTGGCAACTCTGATTTAGCATGTAAACATTGACTTGCATTCACAATGTAGTTATTTATTTTTCAACAATTTAAAACGAGTTATGAAAATACACACATTGGTACATTATTGCAAAGGCACTATACTATATATATATATATATATAAATTGTTGCAAGTCGAGCAACAAATATTTTACATTGAACAACAAATGAGATTGGAAAAGCAGTATTGCCAAAATAGACCCCAGACACACCCTGTGGGTAGTAATGGACCCCCATACCGACCCTATGAGGGGTAGTGGACCCCATAATAACACTATGGGCGATAGTGGACACTATACAAACACTATGGGCGGTAGTTGACTTCATAGAGACCCTGTGGGCGGTAAGGGACCCCCTATCGACCCTGTGGGCGGCAGTGGACCCCCTATCGATCCTGTGGGCGGCAGTGGACCCCCTACCGACCCTGTGGGCGGCAGTGGACCCCTACCGAACGTGTGGGCGGCAGTGGACCCCCTACCGACCCTGTGGGCGGCAGTGGACCCCCTATCGATCCTGTGGGCGGTAGTGGACCCCCCCCATATCGACCCTGTGGGCGGCAGTGGACCCCCTATCGATCCTGTGGGCGGCAGTGGACCCCCTACCGACCCAGTGGGTGGCAGTGGACCCCCTGCCGACCCTGTGGGCGGTAGTGGACCCCTACCGACCCTGTGGACGGTAGTTGACTTCATAGCGACCCAGTGGGCGGTAGTGGACCCCATACCGACCCTGTGGGTGGCGGTGGACTCCATACCGACTCTGTGGGCGGCAGTGAACCCTATATACTAATCCTGTGGGCGATACTGTACCCTATAGTCATCCTGTGGGGGCAATGGATGCCATACATATCCAGTGGGTGTTATTGTACCCCATACTTATTCTGTGGGTGGTTGGAGCCCCATACCCATCCTGTGGGTTATAGTGGACCCCATACTCATCCTGTGGGTGGTATTGGACCCCATACCTATCCTGTGGGTGGTTGTGAGCCCATACCCATCCTGTCGGTGGTAGTGGACGCAATACACATCCAGTGGATGGTATTGGATCCCATACCCTTCCTGTGGGTGGAAGTGATCCCCATACCATTCCTGTGGGTGGATGTGACCCCCATACTCATCCTGCGGGTGTTATTGGACCCCTTACCCACCTAACAGGTGGTAGTGGACCCTATACTAATCCTATAGTTTCCAATAATCCACACCATACCATCCTGTTTGCAGTAGTTTACCCTATATACATTCCAACATAACATCGTTTTCTGTTAGCGTTCCTACAAAACATTCTTTAAAGATTTCTAAAGCACAAACTATAGTATATAATATTGATTGGTGAAGCACTTATTCTATGTAATAATTTATTGTGCTTATTATAATTTACTAAGAACAACTAATATTTCTCAAAACAAAACTACGAGCCTTCAATAGGATGTAGCTGATCTGTAATATTATAAGAGCATGGACAATAGTAGGTGAATTTCACAACCCATGTGGGACCTGAAAACTACAATTTTCGTTATAATTGAACCAATCACGACTATTCAGCTATCTACGTTGATGGACGAGTACTGTGAGACGTAAATTGGTACGTGAGGAAGAGTTTGAGCCTTGGTAAAAAAGTTAACTGGGAATATATCACATATGTACTAAATCACATTCCACATATTGACTTTAAGCACTAGTCATATATGTACTGTCTTGTGTGAGAACGGGTTGTATAACCATATTTGAGGATTTTAACTTCAAATCATAGAGCGAGGTTTCGTATTATTTAGTTCCAAGAAAAGACATATGACAATGTTGTTTCCAATACAAATGATAAAAAACAATGTGTTTTCATTAGAATTAACTATAATGTTCTCGATTTTCCGTTTATATTAACGAGGGAAGATGTACACGTAAAACCGCTCTAATCCGGCTGAAACGTCGATATATGCAATAAAAACCGAACTTCTCCCCTTTTCAATATCTTACTCAGTATTTTAACGAGAAACAAATAGATGATTGAAAATGAAGTATTTAAGGTTATTATCTAATCAATTATGTGTTTGCATCATTTTTATCGTATATATATATGAATTAAAACCCATGGACTGAAAATTCACAAAAACGTGGAAAACGGCAAAATATTGTCTAATTCGATGATATTTTGTTTAAATCACATGAAGGAAAAGGAGATGATAAACGTCAAAATATTGCTATATTTGATGATTTTTTGTACGAAACAAAATGCAAGAAAACTTGCTTAAAATGCAATATTATGCGAAATTCTGAGATTTGAAGGCCAAATCACATATCGTGATACTACATGAAATAGTATCGAAATATTGGTAAAAATGAATATATTTACGTAATATCAAACTACATGAAAAACGTGAAAAAAGTCACTATATAACCATATTTGAGGATTTTAACTTCAAATCATAGAGCGAGGTTTCGTATTATTTAGTTCCAAGAAAAGACATATGACAATGTTGTTTCCAATACAAATGATAAAAAACAATGTGTTTTCATTAGAATTAACTATAATGTTCTTGATTTTCCGTTTATATTAACGAGGGAAGATGTACACGTAAAACCGCTCTAATCCGGCTGAAACGTCGATATATGCAATAAAAACCGAACTTCTCCCCTTTTCAATATCTTACTCAGTATTTTAACGAGAAACAAATAGATGATTGAAAATGAAGTATTTAAGGTTATTATCTAATCAATTATGTGTTTGCATCATTTTTATCGTATATATATATGAATTAATACCCATGGACGGAAAATTCACAAAAACGTGGAAAACGGCAAAATATTGCCTAATTCGATGATATTTTGTTTAAATCACATGAAGGAAAAGGAGATGATAAACGTTAAAATTTTGCTAAATTCGATGATTTTTTGTACGAAGCAAAATGCAAGAAAACTTGCTTAAAATGCAATATTATGCGAAATTCTGAGATTCGAAGGCCAAATCACGTATCGTGATACTACATGAAATAGTATCGAAATATTGGTAAAAATGAATTAATTTGCGTAATATCAAACTACATGAAAAACGTGAAAAAAGTCACTATATAACCATATTTGAGGATTTTAACTTCAAATCATAGAGCGAGGTTTCGTATTATTTAGTTCCAAGAAAAGACATATGACAATGTTGTTTCCAATACAAATGATAAAAAACAATGTGTTTTCATTAGAATTAACTATAATGTTCTTGATTTTCCGTTTATATTAACGAGGGAAGATGTACACGTAAAACCGCTCTAATCCGGCTGAAACGTCGATATATGCAATAAAAACCGAACTTCTCCCCTTTTCAATATCTTACTCAGTATTTTAACGAGAAACAAATAGATGATTAAAAATGAAGCATTTAAGGTTATTATCTAATCAATTATGTGTTTGCATCATTTTTATCGTATATATATATGAATTAATACCCATGGACGGAAAATTCACAAAAACGTGGAAAACGGCAAAATATTGCCTAATTCGATGATATTTTGTTTAAATCACATGAAGGAAAAGGAGATGATAAACGTTAAAATATTTGTAAATTCGATGATTTTTTGTACGAAGCAAAATGCAAGAAAACTTGCTTAAAATGCAATATTATGCGAAATTCTGAGATTCGAAGGCCAAATCACGTATCGTGATACTACATGAAATAGTATCGAAATATTGGTAAAAATGAATTTATTTACGTAATATCAAACTACATGAAAAACGTGAAAAAAGTCACTATATAACCATATTTGAGGATTTTAACTTCAAATCATAGAGCGAGGTTTCGTATTATTTAGTTCCAAGAAAAGACATATGACAATGTTGTTTCCAATACAAATGATAAAAAACAATGTGTTTTCATTAGAATTAACTATAATGTTCTTGATTTTCCGTTTATATTAACGAGGGAAGATGTACACGTAAAACCGCTCTAATCCGGCTGAAACGTCGATATATGCAATAAAAACCGAACTTCTCCCCTTTTCAATATCTTACTCAGTATTTTAACGAGAAACAAATAGATGATTGAAAATGAAGTATTTAAGGTTATTATCTAATCAATTATGTGTTTGCATCATTTTTATCGTATATATATATGAATTAATACCCATGGACGGAAAATTCACAAAAACGTGGAAAACGGCAAAATATTGCCTAATTCGATGATATTTTGTTTAAATCACATGAAGGAAAAGGAGATGATAAACGTTAAAATATTGCTAAATTCGATGATTTTTTGTACGAAGCAAAATGCAAGAAAACTTACTTAAAATGCAATATTATGCGAAATTCTGAGATTTGAAAGCCAAATCACGTATCGTGATACTACATGAAATAGTATCGAAATATTGGTAAAAATGAATTTATTTACGTAATATCAAACTACATGAAAAACGTGAAAAAAGTCACTATATAACCATATTTGAGGATTTTAACTTCAAATCATAGAGCAAGGTTTCGTATTATTTAGTTCCAAGAAAAGACATATGACAATGTTGTTTCCAATACAAATGATAAAAAACAATGTGTTTTCATTAGAATTAACTATAATGTTCTTGATTTTCCGTTTATATTAACGAGGGAAGATGCACACGTAAAACCGCTCTAATCCGGCTGAAACGTCGTTATATGCAATAAAAACCGAACTTCTCCCCTTTTCAATATCTTACTCAGTATTTTAACGAGAAACAAATAGATGATTGAAAATGAAGTATTTAAGGTTATTATCTAATCAATTATGTGTTTGCATCATTTTTATCGTATATATATGAATTAAAACCCATGGACCGAAAATTCACAAAAACGTGGAAAACGGCAAAATATTGTCTAATTCGATGATATTTTGTTTAAATCACATGAAGGAAAAGAAGATGATAAACGTCAAATTATTGCTATATTCGATGATTTTTTGTACGAAACAAAATGCAAGAAAATTGCTTAAAATGCAATATTATGCGAAATTCTGAGATTTGAAGGCCAAATCACATATCGTGATACTACATGAAATAGTATCGAAATATTTGTAAAAATGAATATATTTACGTAATATCAAACTACGTGAAAAACGTGAAAAAAGTCACTATATAACCATATTTGAGGATTTTAACTTCAAATCATAGAGCGAGGTTTCGTATTATTTAGATCCAAGAAAAGACATATGACAATGTTGTTTCCAATACAAATGATAAAAAACAATGTGTTTTCATTAGAATTAACTATAATGTTCTTGATTTTCCGTTTATATTAACGATGGAAGATGTACACGTAAAACCGCTCTAATCCGGCTGAAACGTCGATATATGCAATAAAAACCGAACTTCTCCCCTTTTCAATATCTTACTCAGTATTTTAACGAGAAACAAATAGATGATTGAAAATGAATTATTCAAGGTTATTATCTAATCAATTATGTGTTTGCATCATTTGTATCGTATATATATATGAATTAATACCCATGGACGGAAAATTCACAAAAACGTGGAAAACGGCAAAATATTGCCTAATTCGATGATATTTTGTTTAAATCACATGAAGGAAAAGGAGATGATAAACGTTAAAATATTTGCTAAATTCGATGATTTTTTGTACGAAGCAAAATGCAAGAAAACTTGCTTAAAATGCAATATTATGCGAAATTCTGAGATTCGAAGGCCAAATCACGTATCGTGATACTACATGAAATAGTATCGAAATATTGGTAAAAATGAATTAATTTACGTAATATCAAACTACATGAAAAACGTGAAAAAAGTCACTATATAACCATATTTGAGGATTTTAACTTCAAATCATAGAGCGAGGTTTCGTATTATTTAGTTCCAAGAAAAGACATATGACAATGTTGTTTCCAATACAAATGATAAAAAACAATGTGTTTTCATTAGAATTAACTATAATGTTCTTGATTTTCCGTTTATATTAACGAGGGAAGATGTACACGTAAAACCGCTCTAATCCGGCTGAAACGTCGATATATGCAATAAAAACCGAACTTCTCCCCTTTTCAATATCTTACTCAGTATTTTAACGAGAAACAAATAGATGATTAAAAATGAAGCATTTAAGGTTATTATCTAATCAATTATGTGTTTGCATCATTTTTATCGTATATATATATGAATTAATACCCATGGACGGAAAATTCACAAAAACGTGGAAAACGGCAAAATATTGCCTAATTCGATGATATTTTGTTTAAATCACATGAAGGAAAAGGAGATGATAAACGTTAAAATTTTGCTAAATTCGATGATTTTTTGTACGAAGCAAAATGCAAGAAAACTTGCTTAAAATGCAATATTATGCGAAATTCTGAGATTCGAAGGCCAAATCACGTATCGTGATACTACATGAAATAGTATCGAAATATTGGTAAAAATGAATTTATTTACGTAATATCAAACTACATGAAAAACGTGAAAAAAGTCACTATATAACCATATTTGAGGATTTTAACTTCAAATCATAGAGCGAGGTTTCGTATTATTTAGTTCCAAGAAAAGACATATGACAATGTTGTTTCCAATACAAATGATAAAAAACAATGTGTTTTCATTAGAATTAACTATAATGTTCTTGATTTTCCGTTTATATTAACGAGGGAAGATGTACACGTAAAACCGCTCTAATCCGGCTGAAACGTCGATATATGCAATAAAAACCGAACTTCTCCCCTTTTCAATATCTTACTCAGTATTTTAACGAGAAACAAATAGATGATTGAAAATGAAGTATTTAAGGTTATTATCTAATCAATTATGTGTTTGCATCATTTTTATCGTATATATATATGAATTAATACCCATGGACGGAAAATTCACAAAAACGTGGAAAACGGCAAAATATTGCCTAATTCGATGATATTTTGTTTAAATCACATGAAGGAAAAGGAGATGATAAACGTTAAAATATTGCTAAATTCGATGATTTTTTGTCCGAAGCAAAATGCAAGAAAACTTACTTAAAATGCAATATTATGCGAAATTCTGAGATTTGAAAGCCAAATCACGTATCGTGATACTACATGAAATAGTATCGAAATATTGGTAAAAATAAATTTATTTACGTAATATCAAACTACATGAAAAACGTGAAAAAAGTCACTATATAACCATATTTGAGGATTTTAACTTCAAATCATAGAGCAAGGTTTCGTATTATTTAGTTCCAAGAAAAGACATATGACAATGTTGTTTCCAATACAAATGATAAAAAACAATGTGTTTTCATTAGAATTAACTATAATGTTCTTGATTTTCCGTTTATATTAACGAGGGAAGATGCACACGTAAAACCGCTCTAATCCGGCTGAAACGTCGTTATATGCAATAAAAACCGAACTTCTCCCCTTTTCAATATCTTACTCAGTATTTTAACGAGAAACAAATAGATGATTGAAAATGAAGTATTTAAGGTTATTATCTAATCAATTATGTGTTTGCATCATTTTTATCGTATATATATGAATTAAAACCCATGGACCGAAAATTCACAAAAACGTGGAAAACGGCAAAATATTGTCTAATTCGATGATATTTTGTTTAAATCACATGAAGGAAAAGAAGATGATAAACGTCAAAATATTGCTATATTCGATGATTTTTTGTACGAAACAAAATGCAAGAAAACTTGCTTAAAATGCAATATTATGCGAAATTCTGAGATTTGAAGGCCAAATCACATATCGTGATACTACATGAAATAGTATCGAAATATTGGTAAAAATGAATATATTTACGTAATATCAAACTACATGAAAAACGTGAAAAAAGTCACTATATAACTATATTTAAGGATTTTATCTTCAAATCATAGAGCGAGGTTTCGTATTATTTAGATCCAAGAAAAGACATATGACAATGTTGTTTCCAATACAAATGATAAAAAACAATGTGTTTTCATTAGAATTAACTATAATGTTATTGATTTTCCGTTTATATTAACGATGGAAGATGTACACGTAAAACCGCTCTAATCCGGCTGAAACGTCGATATATGCAATAAAAACCGAACTTCTCCCCATTTCAATATCTTACTCAGTATTTTAACGAGAAACAAATATATGATTGAAAATGAATTATTCAAGGTTATTATCTAATCAATTATGTGTTTGCATCATTTGTATCGTATATATATATGAATTAATACCCATGGACGGAAAATTCACAAAAACGTGGAAAACGGCAAAATATTGCCTAATTCGATGATATTTTGTTTAAATCACATGAAGGAAAAGGAGATGATAAACGTTAAAATTTTGCTAAATTCGATGATTTTTTGTACGAAGCAAAATGCAAGAAAACTTGCTTAAAATGCAATATTATGCGAAATTCTGAGATTCGAAGGCCAAATCACGTATCGTGATACTACATGAAATAGTATCGAAATATTGGTAAAAATGAATTAATTTACGTAATATCAAACTACATGAAAAACGTGAAAAAAGTCACTATAGAACCATATTTGAGGATTTTAACTTCAAATCATAGAGCGAGGTTTCGTATTATTTAGTTCCAAGAAAAGACATATGACAATGTTGTTTCCAATACAAATGATAAAAAACAATGTGTTTTCATTAGAATTAACTATAATGTTCTTGATTTTCCGTTTATATTAACGAGGGAAGATGTACACGTAAACCGCTCTAATCCGGCTGAAACGTCGATATATGCAATAAAAACCGAACTTCTCCCCTTTTCAATATCTTACTCAGTATTTTAACGAGAAACAAATAGATGATTAAAAATGAAGCATTTAAGGTTATTATCTAATCAATTATGTGTTTGCATCATTTTTATCGTATATATATATGAATTAATACCCATGGACGGAAAATTCACAAAAACGTGGAAAACGGCAAAATATTGCCTAATTCGATGATATTTTGTTTAAATCACATGAAGGAAAAGGAGATGATAAACGTCAAAATATTGCTAAATTCGATGATTTTTTGTACGAAACAAAATGCAAGAAAACTTGCTTAAAATGCAATATTATGCGAAATTCTGAGATTTGAAGGCCAAATCACATATCGTGATACTACATGAAATAGTATCGAAATATTGGTAAAAATGAATATATTTACGTAATATCAAACTACATGAAAAACGTGAAAAAAGTCACTATATAACCATATTTCAGGATTTTAACTTCAAATCATAGAGCGAGGTTTCGTATTATTTAGTTCCAAGAAAAGACATATGACAATGTTGTTTCCAATACAAATGATAAAAAACAATGTGTTTTCATTAGAATTAACTATAATGTTCTTGATTTTCCGTTTATATTAACGAGGGAAGATGTACATGTAAAACCGCTCTAATCCGGCTGAAACGTCGATATATGCAATAAAAACCGAACTTCTCCCCTTTTCAATATCTTACTCAGTATTTTAACGAGAAACAAATAGATGATTGAAAATGAAGTATTTAAGGTTATTATCTAATCAATTATGTGTTTGCATCATTTTTATCGTATATATATATGAATTAATACCCATGGACGGAAAATTCACAAAAACGTGGAAAACGGCAAAATATTGCCTAATTCGATGATATTTTGTTTAAATCACATGAAGGAAAAGGAGATGATAAACGTTAAAATATTGCTAAATTCGATGATTTTTTGTACGAAGCAAAATGCAAGAAAACTTACTTAAAATGCAATATTATGCGAAATTCTGAGATTTGAAAGCCAAATCACGTATCGTGATACTACATGAAATAGTATCGAAATATTGGTAAAATGAATTTATTTACGTAATATCAAACTACATGAAAAACGTGAAAAAAGTCACTATATAACCATATTTGAGGATTTTAACTTCAAATCATAGAGCAAGGTTTCGTATTATTTAGTTCCAAGAAAAGACATATGACAATGTTGTTTCCAATACAAATGATAAAAAACAATGTGTTTTCATTAGAATTAACTATAATGTTCTTGATTTTCCGTTTATATTAACGAGGGAAGATGCTACACGTAAAACCGCTCTAATCCGGCTGAAACGTCGATTATATGCAATAAAAACCGAACTTCTCCCCTTTTCAATATCTTACTCAGTATTTTAACGAGAAACAAATAGATGATTGAAAATGAAGTATTTAAGGTTATTATCTAATCAATTATGTGTTTGCATCATTTTTATCGTATATATATGAATTAAAACCCATGGACCGAAAATTCACAAAAACGTGGAAAACGGCAAAATATTGTCTAATTCGATGATATTTTGTTTAAATCACATGAAGGAAAAGAAGATGATAAACGTCAAAATATTGCTATATTCGATGATTTTTTGTACGAAACAAAATGCAAGAAAACTTGCTTAAAATGCAATATTATGCGAAATTCTGAGATTTGAAGGCCAAATCACATATCGTGATACTACATGAAATAGTATCGAAATATTGGTAAAAATGAATATATTTACGTAATATCAAACTACATGAAAAACGTGAAAAAAGTCACTATATAACTATATTTAAGGATTTTATCTTCAAATCATAGAGCGAGGTTTCGTATTATTTAGATCCAAGAAAAGACATATGACAATGTTGTTTCCAATACAAATGATAAAAAACAATGTGTTTTCATTAGAATTAACTATAATGTTCTTGATTTTCCGTTTATATTAACGATGGAAGATGTACACGTAAAACCGCTCTAATCCGGCTGAAACGTCGATATATGCAATAAAAACCGAACTTCTCCCCTTTTCAATATCTTACTCAGTATTTTAACGAGAAACAAATAGATGATTGAAAATGAAGTATTCAAGGTTATTATCTAATCAATTATGTGTTTGCATCATTTTTATCGTATATATATATGAATTAATACCCATGGACGGAAAATTCACAAAAACGTGGAAAACGGCAAAATATTGCCTAATTCGATGATATTTTGTTTAAATCACATGAAGGAAAAGGAGATGATAAACGTCAAAATATTGCTAAATTCGATGATTTTTTGTACGAAACAAAATGCAAGAAAACTTGCTTAAAATGCAATATTATGCGAAATTCTGAGATTTGAAGGCCAAATCACATATCGTGATACTACATGAAATAGTATCGAAATATTGGTAAAAATGAATATATTTACGTAATATCAAACTACATGAAAAACGTGAAAAAAGTCACTATATAACCTATATTTAAGGATTTTAACTTCAAATCATAGAGCGAGGTTTCGTATTATTTAGATCCAAGAAAAGACATATGACAATGTTGTTTCCAATACAAATGATAAAAAACAATGTGTTTTCATTAGAATTAACTATAATGTTCTTGATTTTCCGTTTATATTAACGATGGAAGATGTACACGTAAAACCGCTCTAATCCGGCTGAAACGTCGATATATGCAATAAAAACCGAACTTCTCCCCTTTTCAATATCTTACTCAGTATTTTAACGAGAAACAAATAGATGATTGAAAATGAAGTATTCAAGGTTATTATCTAATCAATTATGTGTTTGCATCATTTTTATCGTATATATATATGAATTAATACCCATGGACGGAAAATTCACAAAAACGTGGAAAACGGCAAAATATTGCCTAATTCGATGATATTTTGTTTAAATCACATGAAGGAAAAGGAGATGATAAACGTCAAAATATTGCTAAATTCGATGATTTTTTGTACGAAACAAAATGCAAGAAAACTTGCTTAAAATGCAATATTATGCGAAATTCTGAGATTTGAAGGCCAAATCACATATCGTGATACTACATGAAATAGTATCGAAATATTGGTAAAAATGAATATATTTACGTAATATCAAACTACATGAAAAACGTGAAAAAAGTCACTATATAACCATATTTCAGGATTTTAACTTCAAATCATAGAGCGAGGTTTCGTATTATTTAGTTCCAAGAAAAGACATATGACAATGTTGTTTCCAATACAAATGATAAAAAACAATGTGTTTTCATTAGAATTAACTATAATGTTCTTGATTTTCCGTTTATATTAACGAGGGAAGATGTACATGTAAAACCGCTCTAATCCGGCTGAAACGTCGATATATGCAATAAAAACCGAACTTCTCCCCTTTTCAATATCTTACTCAGTATTTTAACGAGAAACAAATAGATGATTGAAAATGAAGTATTTAAGGTTATTATCTAATCAATTATGTGTTTGCATCATTTTTATCGTATATATATATGAATTAATACCCATGGACGGAAAATTCACAAAAACGTGGAAAACGGCAAAATATTGCCTAATTCGATGATATTTTGTTTAAATCACATGAAGGAAAAGGAGATGATAAACGTTAAAATATTGCTAAATTCGATGATTTTTTGTACGAAGCAAAATGCAAGAAAACTTACTTAAAATGCAATATTATGCGAAATTCTGAGATTTGAAAGGCCAAATCACGTATCGTGATACTACATGAAATAGTATCGAAATATTGGTAAAATGAATTTATTTACGTAATATCAAACTACATGAAAAACGTGAAAAAAGTCACTATATAACCATATTTGAGGATTTTAACTTCAAATCATAGAGCAAGGTTTCGTATTATTTAGTTCCAAGAAAAGACA
Source organism: Procambarus clarkii (assembly GCF_040958095.1). Classification (NCBI taxonomy): domain Eukaryota; kingdom Metazoa; phylum Arthropoda; class Malacostraca; order Decapoda; family Cambaridae; genus Procambarus; species Procambarus clarkii. The sequence continues at coordinate 1,131,819 of NC_091216.1, forward strand.
TATGACAATGTTGTTTCCAATACAAATGATAAAAAACAATGTGTTTTCATTAGAATTAACTATAATGTTCTTGATTTTCCGTTTATATTAACGAGGGAAGATGCACACGTAAAACCGCTCTAATCCGGCTGAAACGTCGTTATATGCAATAAAAACCGAACTTCTCCCCTTTTCAATATCTTACTCAGTATTTTAACGAGAAACAAATAGATGATTGAAAATGAAGTATTTAAGGTTATTATCTAATCAATTATGTGTTTGCATCATTTTTATCGTATATATATGAATTAAAACCCATGGACCGAAAATTCACAAAAACGTGGAAAACGGCAAAATATTGTCTAATTCGATGATATTTTGTTTAAATCACATGAAGGAAAAGAAGATGATAAACGTCAAAATATTGCTATATTCGATGATTTTTTGTACGAAACAAAATGCAAGAAAACTTGCTTAAAATGCAATATTATGCGAAATTCTGAGATTTGAAGGCCAAATCACATATCGTGATACTACATGAAATAGTATCGAAATATTGGTAAAAATGAATATATTTACGTAATATCAAACTACATGAAAAACGTGAAAAAAGTCACTATATAACTATATTTAAGGATTTTATCTTCAAATCATAGAGCGAGGTTTCGTATTATTTAGATCCAAGAAAAGACATATGACAATTTTGTTTCCAATACAAAGGATAAAAAACAATGTGTTTTCATTAGAATTAACTATAATGTTCTTGATTTTCCGTTTATATTAACGATGGAAGATGTACACGTAAAACCGCTCTAATCCGGCTGAAACGTCGATATATGCAATAAAAACCGAACTTCTCCCCTTTTCAATATCTTACTCAGTATTTTAACGAGAAACAAATAGATGATTGAAAATGAAGTATTCAAGGTTATTATCTAATCAATTATGTGTTTGCATCATTTTTATCGTATATATATATGATTTAATACCCATGGACGGAAAATTCACAAAAACGTGGAAAACGGCAAAATATTGCCTAATTCGATGATATTTTGTTTAAATCACATGAAGGAAAAGGAGATGATAAACGTCAAAATATTGCTAAATTCGATGATTTTTTGTACGAAACAAAATGCAAGAAAACTTGCTTAAAATGCAATATTATGCGAAATTCTGAGATTTGAAGGCCAAATCACATATCGTGATACTACATGAAATAGTATCGAAATATTGGTAAAAATGAATATATTTACGTAATATCAAACTACATGAAAAACGTGAAAAAAGTCACTATATAACTATATTTAAGGATTTTATCTTCAAATCATAGAGCGAGGTTTCGTATTATTTAGATCCAAGAAAAGACATATGACAATGTTGTTTCCAATACAAATGATAAAAAACAATGTGTTTTCATTAGAATTAACTATAATGTTCTTGATTTTCCGTTTATATTAACGATGGAAGATGTACACGTAAAACCGCTCTAATCCGGCTGAAACGTCGATATATGCAATAAAAACCGAACTTCTCCCCTTTTCAATATCTTACTCAGTATTTTAACGAGAAACAAATAGATGATTGAAAATGAAGTATTCAAGGTTATTATCTAATCAATTATGTGTTTGCATCATTTTTATCGTATATATATATGAATTAATACCCATGGACGGAAAATTCACAAAAACGTGGAAAACGGCAAAATATTGCCTAATTCGATGATATTTTGTTTAAATCACATGAAGGAAAAGGAGATGATAAACGTCAAAATATTGCTAAATTCGATGATTTTTTGTACGAAACAAAATGCAAGAAAACTTGCTTAAAATGCAATATTATGCGAAATTCTGAGATTTGAAGGCCAAATCACATATCGTGATACTACATGAAATAGTATCGAAATATTGGTAAAAATGAATATATTTACGTAATATCAAACTACATGAAAAACGTGAAAAAAGTCACTATATAACCATATTTCAGGATTTTAACTTCAAATCATAGAGCGAGGTTTCGTATTATTTAGTTCCAAGAAAAGACATATGACAATGTTGTTTCCAATACAAATGATAAAAAACAATGTGTTTTCATTAGAATTAACTATAATGTTCTTGATTTTCCGTTTATATTAACGAGGGAAGATGTACACGTAAAACCGCTCTAATCCAGCTGAAACGTCGATATATGCAATAAAAACCGAACTTCTCCCCTTTTCAATATCTTACTCAGTATTTTAACGAGAAACAAATAGATGATTGAAAATGAAGTATTTAAGGTTATTATCTAATCAATTATGTGTTTGCATCATTTTTATCGTATATATATATGAATTAATACCCATGGACGGAAAATTCACAAAAACGTGGAAAACGGAAAAATATTGCCTAATTCGATGATATTTTGTTTAAATCACATGAAGGAAAAGGAGATGATAAACGTTAAAATATTGCTAAATTCGATGATTTTTTGTACGAAGCAAAATGCAAGAAAACTTACTTAAAATGCAATATTATGCGAAATTCTGAGATTTGAAAGCCAAATCACGTATCGTGATACTACATGAAATAGTATCGAAATATTGGTAAAAATGAATTTATTTACGTAATATCAAACTACATGAAAAACGTGAAAAAAGTCACTATATAACCATATTTGAGGATTTTAACTTCAAATCATAGAGCAAGGTTTCGTATTATTTAGTTCCAAGAAAAGACATATGACAATGTTGTTTCCAATACAAATGATAAAAAACAATGTGTTTTCATTAGAATTAACTATAATGTTCTTGATTTTCCGTTTATATTAACGAGGGAAGATGCACACGTAAAACCGCTCTAATCCGGCTGAAACGTCGTTATATGCAATAAAAACCGAACTTCTCCCCTTTTCAATATCTTACTCAGTATTTTAACGAGAAACAAATAGATGATTGAAAATGAAGTATTTAAGGTTATTATCTAATCAATTATGTGTTTGCATCATTTTTATCGTATATATATGAATTAAAACCCATGGACCGAAAATTCACAAAAACGTGGAAAACGGCAAAATATTGTCTAATTCGATGATATTTTGTTTAAATCACATGAAGGAAAAGAAGATGATAAACGTCAAAATATTGCTATATTCGATGATTTTTTGTACGAAACAAAATGCAAGAAAACTTGCTTAAAATGCAATATTATGCGAAATTCTGAGATTTGAAGGCCAAATCACATATCGTGATACTACATGAAATAGTATCGAAATATTGGTAAAAATGAATATATTTACGTAATATCAAACTACATGAAAAACGTGAAAAAAGTCACTATATAACTATATTTAAGGATTTTATCTTCAAATCATAGAGCGAGGTTTCGTATTATTTAGATCCAAGAAAAGACATATGACAATGTTGTTTCCAATACAAATGATAAAAAACAATGTGTTTTCATTAGAATTAACTATAATGTTCTTGATTTTCCGTTTATATTAACGATGGAAGATGTACACGTAAAACCGCTCTAATCCGGCTGAAACGTCGATATATGCAATAAAAACCGAACTTCTCCCCTTTTCAATATCTTACTCAGTATTTTAACGAGAAACAAATAGATGATTGAAAATGAAGTATTCAAGGTTATTATCTAATCAATTATGTGTTTGCATCATTTTTATCGTATATATATATGAATTAATACCCATGGACGGAAAATTCACAAAAACGTGGAAAACGGCAAAATATTGCCTAATTCGATGATATTTTGTTTAAATCACATGAAGGAAAAGGAGATGATAAACGTCAAAATATTGCTAAATTCGATGATTTTTTGTACGAAACAAAATGCAAGAAAACTTG
>NC_091216.1:1136138-1175815 GCF_040958095.1 Procambarus clarkii
CCTCGTTAATATAAACGGAAAATCAAGAACATTATAGTTAATTCAAATGAAAACACATTGTTTTTTATCATTTGTATTGGAAACAACATTGTCATATGTCTTTTCTTGGAACTAAATAATACGAAACCTCGCTCTATGATTTGAAGTTAAAATCCTCAAATATGGTTATATAGTGACTTTTTTCACGTTTTTCATGTAGTTTGATATTACGTAAATATATTCATTTTTACCAATATTTCGATACTATTTCATGTAGTATCACGATATGTGATTTGGCCTTCAAATCTCAGAATTTCGCATAATATTGCATTTTATGCAAGTTTTCTTGCATTTTACTTCGTAAGAAAAATCATCGCATTTAGCAATATTTTAACGTTTATCATCTCCTTTTCCTTCATGTGATTTAAACAAAATATCATCGAATTAGGCAATATTTTGCCGTTTTCCACGTTTTTGTGAATTTTCCGTCCATGGGTATTAATTCATATATGTATACGATAAAAATGATGCAAACTCATAATTGATTAGAAAATAACCTTAAATACTTCATTTTCAATCATCTATTTGTTTCTCGTTAAAATACTGAGTAAGATATTGAAAAGGGGAGAAGTTCGGTTTTTATTGCATATATCGACATTTCAGCCGGATTAGAGCGGTTTTACGTGTACATCTTCCATCGTTAATATAAACGGAAAATCAAGAACATTATAGTTAATTCTAATGAAAACACATTGTTTTTTATCATTTGTATTGGAAACAACATTGTCATATGTCTTTTCTTGGATCTAAATAATACGAAACCTCGCTCTATGATTTGAAGTTAAAATCCTCAAATATGGTTATATAGTGACTTTTTCACGTTTTTCATGTAGTTTGATATTACGTAAATATATTCATTTTTACCAATATTTCGATACTTTTTCATGTAGTATCACGATATGTGATTTGGCCTTCAAATCTCAGAATTTCGCATAATATTGCATTTTAAACAAGTTTTCTTGCATTTTGCTTCGTACGAAAATTCATTGAATTTAGCAATATTTTAACGTTTATCATCTCCTTTTCCTTCATGTGATTTAAACAAAATATCATCGAATTAGGCAATATTTAGCCGTTTTCCACGTTTTTGTGAATTTTCCGTCCATGGATATTAATTCATATATATATACGATAAAAATGATGCAAACACATAATTGATTAGATAATAACCTTAAATACTTCATTTTCAATCATCTATTTGTTTCTCGTTAAAATACTGAGTAAGATATTGAAAAGGGGAGAAGTTCGGTTTTTATTGCATATATCGACGTTTCAGCCGGATTAGAGCGGTTTTACGTGTACATCTTCCATCGTTAATATAAACGGAAAATCAAGAACATTATAGTTAATTCTAATGAAAACACATTGTTTTTCATCATTTGTATTGGAAACAACATTGTCATATGTCTTTTCTTGGATCTAAATAATACGAAACCTCGCTCTATGATTTGAAGTTAAAATCCTCAAATATGGTTATATAGTGACTTTTTTCACGTTTTTCATGTAGTTTGATATTACGTAAATATATTCATTTTTACCAATATTTCGATACTATTTCATGTAGTATCACGATATGTGATTTGGCCTTCAAATCTCAGAATTTCGCAAAATATTGCATTTTAAGCAAGTTTTTTTGCATTTTGTTTCGTACGAAAAATCATCGAATATAGCAATATTTTGACGTTTATCATCTCCTTTTCCTTCATGTGATTTAAACAAAATATCATCGAATTAGGCAATATTTTGCCGTTTTCCACGTTTTTGTGAATTTTCAGTCCATGGGTTTTAATTCATATATATACGATAAAAATGATGCAAACACATAATTGATTAGATAATAACCTTAAATACTTCATTTTCAATCATCTATTTGTTTCTCGTTAAAATACTGAGTAAGATATTGAAAAGGGGAGAAGTTCGGTTTTTATTGCATATATCGACGTTTCAGCCGGATTAGAGCGGTTTTACGTGTACATCTTCCCTCGTTAATATAAACGGAAAATCAAGAACATTATAGTTAATTCTAATGAAAACACATTGTTTTTTATCATTTGTATTGGAAACAATATTGTCATATGTCTTTTCTTGGAACTAAATAATACGAACCCTCGCTCTATGATTTGAAGTTAAAATCCTCAAATATGGTTATATAGTGACTTTTTTCACGTTTTTCATGTAGTTTGATATTACGTAAATATATTCATTTTTACCAATATTTCGATTCTATTTCATGTAGTATCACGATATGTGATTTGGCCTTCAAATCTCAGAATTTCGCATAATATTGCATTTTAAGTAAGTTTTCTTGCATTTTGTTTCGTACGGAAAATCATCGAATTTAGCAATATTTTGACGTTTATCATCCCCCTTTTCCTTCATGTGATTTAAACAAAATATCATCGAATTAGGCAATATTTTGCCGTTTTCCACGTTTTTGTGAATTTTCAGTCCATGGGTATTAATTCATATATATACGATAAAAATGATGCAAACACATAATTGATTAGATAATAACCTTAAATACTTCATTTTCAATCATCAATTTGTTTCTCGTTAAAATACTGAGTAAGATGTTGAAAAGGGGAGAAGTTCGGTTTTTATTGCATATATCGACGTTTCAGCCGGATTAGAGCGGTTTTACGTGTACATCTTCCCTCGTTAATATAAACGGAAAATCAAGAACATTATAGTTAATTCTAATGAAAACACATTGTTTTTTATCATTTGTATTGGAAACAACATTGTCATATGTCTTTTCTTGGAACTAAATAATACGAAACCTCGCTCTATGATTTGAAGTTAAAATCCTCAAATATGGTTATATAGTGACTTTTTTCACGTTTTTCATGTAGTTTGATATTACGTAAATATATTCATTTTTACCAATATTTCGATACTATTTCATGTAGTATCACGATATGTGATTTGGCCTTCAAATCTCAGAATTTCGCATAATATTGCATTTTAAGCAAGTTTTCTTGCATTTTACTTCGTAAGAAAAATCATCGAATTTAGCAATATTTTAACGTTTATCATCTCCTTTTCCTTCATGTGATTTAAACAAAATATCATTGAATTAGGCAATATTTTGCCGTTTTCCACGTTTTTGTGAATTTTCCGTCCATGGGTATTAATTCATATATGTATACGATAAAAATGATGCAAACTCATAATTGATTAGAAAATAACCTTAAATACTTCATTTTCAATCATCTATTTGTTTCTCGTTAAAATACTGAGTAAGATATTGAAAAGGGGAGAAGTTCGGTTTTTATTGCATATATCGACGTTTCAGCCGGATTAGAGCGGTTTTACGTGTACATCTTCCATCGTTAATATAAACGGAAAATCAAGAACATTATAGTTAATTCTAATGAAAACACATTGTTTTTTATCATTTGTATTGGAAACAACATTGTCATATGTCTTTTCTTGGATCTAAATAATACGAAACCTCGCTCTATGATTTGAAGTTAAAATCCTCAAATATGGTTATATAGTGACTTTTTCACGTTTTTCATGTAGTTTGATATTACGTAAATATATTCATTTTTACCAATATTTCGATACTATTTCATGTAGTATCACGATATGTGATTTGGCCTTCAAATCTCAGAATTTCGCATAATATTGCATTTTAAACAAGTTTTCTTGCATTTTGCTTCGTACGAAAATTCATTGAATTTAGCAATATTTTAACGTTTATCATCTCCTTTTCCTTCATGTGATTTAAACAAAATATCATCGAATTAGGCAATATTTTGCCGTTTTCCACGTTTTTGTGAATTTTCCGTCCATGGGTATTAATTCATATATGTATACGATAAAAATGATGCAAACTCATAATTGATTAGAAAATAACCTTAAATACTTCATTTTCAATCATCTATTTGTTTCTCGTTAAAATACTGAGTAAGATATTGAAAAGGGGAGAAGTTCGGTTTTTATTGCATATATCGACGTTTCAGCCGGATTAGAGCGGTTTTACGTGTACATCTTCCATCGTTAATATAAACGGAAAATCAAGAACATTATAGTTAATTCTAATGAAAACACATTGTTTTTTATCATTTGTATTGGAAACAACATTGTCATATGTCTTTTCTTGGATCTAAATAATACGAAACCTCGCTCTATGATTTGAAGTTAAAATCCTCAAATATGGTTATATAGTGACTTTTTTCACGTTTTTCATGTAGTTTGATATTACGTAAATATATTCATTTTTATCAATATTTCGATACTTTTTCATGTAGTATCACGATATGTGATTTGGCCTTCAAATCTCAGAATTTCGCATAATATTGCATTTTAAACAAGTTTTCTTGCATTTTGCTTCGTACGAAAATTCATTGAATTTAGCAATATTTTAACGTTTATCATCTCCTTTTCCTTCATGTGATTTAAACAAAATATCATCGAATTAGGCAATATTTAGCCGTTTTCCACGTTTTTGTGAATTTTCCGTCCATGGATATTAATTCATATATATATACGATAAAAATGATGCAAACACATAATTGATTAGATAATAACCTTAAATACTTCATTTTCAATCATCTATTTGTTTCTCGTTAAAATACTGAGTAAGATATTGAAAAGGGGAGAAGTTCGGTTTTTTTGCATATATCGACGTTTCAGCCGGATTAGAGCGGTTTTACGTGTACATCTTCCATCGTTAATATAAACGGAAAATCAAGAACATTATAGTTAATTCTAATGAAAACACATTGTTTTTCATCATTTGTATTGGAAACAACATTGTCATATGTCTTTTCTTGGATCTAAATAATACGAAACCTCGCTCTATGATTTGAAGTTAAAATCCTCAAATATGGTTATATAGTGACTTTTTTCACGTTTTTCATGTAGTTTGATATTACGTAAATATATTCATTTTTACCAATATTTCGATACTATTTCATGTAGTATCACGATATGTGATTTGGCCTTCAAATCTCAGAATTTCGCAAAATATTGCATTTTAAGCAAGTTTTTTTGCATTTTGTTTCGTACGAAAAATCATCGAATATAGCAATATTTTGACGTTTATCATCTCCTTTTCCTTCATGTGATTTAAACAAAATATCATCGAATTAGGCAATATTTTGCCGTTTTCCACGTTTTTGTGAATTTTCAGTCCATGGGTTTTAATTCATATATATACGATAAAAATGATGCAAACACATAATTGATTAGATAATAACCTTAAATACTTCATTTTCAATCATCTATTTGTTTCTCGTTAAAATACTGAGTAAGATATTGAAAAGGGGAGAAGTTCGGTTTTTATTGCATATATCGACGTTTCAGCCGGATTAGAGCGGTTTTACGTGTACATCTTCCCTCGTTAATATAAACGGAAAATCAAGAACATTATAGTTAATTCTAATGAAAACACATTGTTTTTTATCATTTGTATTGGAAACAATATTGTCATATGTCTTTTCTTGGAACTAAATAATACGAACCCTCGCTCTATGATTTGAAGTTAAAATCCTCAAATATGGTTATATAGTGACTTTTTTCACGTTTTTCATGTAGTTTGATATTACGTAAATATATTCATTTTTACCAATATTTCGATTCTATTTCATGTAGTATCACGATATGTGATTTGGCCTTCAAATCTCAGAATTTCGCATAATATTGCATTTTAAGTAAGTTTTCTTGCATTTTGTTTCGTACGGAAAATCATCGAATTTTGCAATATTTTGACGTTTATCATCCCCCTTTTCCTTCATGTGATTTAAACAAAATATCATCGAATTAGGCAATATTTTGCCGTTTTCCACGTTTTTGTGAATTTTCCGTCCATGGGTATTAATTCATATATGTATACGATAAAAATGATGCAAACTCATAATTGATTAGAAAATAACCTTAAATACTTCATTTTCAATCATCTATTTGTTTCTCGTTAAAATACTGAGTAAGATATTGAAAAGGGGAGAAGTTCGGTTTTTATTGCATATATCGACGTTTCAGCCGGATTAGAGCGGTTTTACGTGTACATCTTCCATCGTTAATATAAACGGAAAATCAAGAACATTATAGTTAATTCTAATGAAAACACATTGTTTTTTATCATTTGTATTGGAAACAACATTGTCATATGTCTTTTCTTGGATCTAAATAATACGAAACCTCGCTCTATGATTTGAAGTTAAAATCCTCAAATATGGTTATATAGTGACTTTTTCACGTTTTTCATGTAGTTTGATATTACGTAAATATATTCATTTTTACCAATATTTCGATACTATTTCATGTAGTATCACGATATGTGATTTGGCCTTCAAATCTCAGAATTTCGCAAAATATTGCATTTTAAGCAAGTTTTTTTGCATTTTGTTTCGTACGAAAAATCATCGAATATAGCAATATTTTGACGTTTATCATCTCCTTTTCCTTCATGTGATTTAAACAAAATATCATCGAATTAGGCAATATTTAGCCGTTTTCCACGTTTTTGTGAATTTTCCGTCCATGGATATTAATTCATATATATATACGATAAAAATGATGCAAACACATAATTGATTAGATAATAACCTTAAATACTTCATTTTCAATCATCTATTTGTTTCTCGTTAAAATACTGAGTAAGATATTGAAAAGGGGAGAAGTTCGGTTTTTTTGCATATATCGACGTTTCAGCCGGATTAGAGCGGTTTTACGTGTACATCTTCCATCGTTAATATAAACGGAAAATCAAGAACATTATAGTTAATTCTAATGAAAACACATTGTTTTTCATCATTTGTATTGGAAACAACATTGTCATATGTCTTTTCTTGGATCTAAATAATACGAAACCTCGCTCTATGATTTGAAGTTAAAATCCTCAAATATGGTTATATAGTGACTTTTTTCACGTTTTTCATGTAGTTTGATATTACGTAAATATATTCATTTTTACCAATATTTCGATACTATTTCATGTAGTATCACGATATGTGATTTGGCCTTCAAATCTCAGAATTTCGCAAAATATTGCATTTTAAGCAAGTTTTTTTGCATTTTGTTTCGTACGAAAAATCATCGAATATAGCAATATTTTGACGTTTATCATCTCCTTTTCCTTCATGTGATTTAAACAAAATATCATCGAATTAGGCAATATTTTGCCGTTTTCCACGTTTTTGTGAATTTTCAGTCCATGGGTTTTAATTCATATATATACGATAAAAATGATGCAAACACATAATTGATTAGATAATAACCTTAAATACTTCATTTTCAATCATCTATTTGTTTCTCGTTAAAATACTGAGTAAGATATTGAAAAGGGGAGAAGTTCGGTTTTTATTGCATATATCGACGTTTCAGCCGGATTAGAGCGGTTTTACGTGTACATCTTCCCTCGTTAATATAAACGGAAAATCAAGAACATTATAGTTAATTCTAATGAAAACACATTGTTTTTTATCATTTGTATTGGAAACAATATTGTCATATGTCTTTTCTTGGAACTAAATAATACGAACCCTCGCTCTATGATTTGAAGTTAAAATCCTCAAATATGGTTATATAGTGACTTTTTTCACGTTTTTCATGTAGTTTGATATTACGTAAATATATTCATTTTTACCAATATTTCGATTCTATTTCATGTAGTATCACGATATGTGATTTGGCCTTCAAATCTCAGAATTTCGCATAATATTGCATTTTAAGTAAGTTTTCTTGCATTTTGTTTCGTACGGAAAATCATCGAATTTTGCAATATTTTGACGTTTATCATCCCCCTTTTCCTTCATGTGATTTAAACAAAATATCATCGAATTAGGCAATATTTTGCCGTTTTCCACGTTTTTGTGAATTTTCCGTCCATGGGTATTAATTCATATATGTATACGATAAAAATGATGCAAACTCATAATTGATTAGAAAATAACCTTAAATACTTCATTTTCAATCATCTATTTGTTTCTCGTTAAAATACTGAGTAAGATATTGAAAAGGGGAGAAGTTCGGTTTTTATTGCATATATCGACGTTTCAGCCGGATTAGAGCGGTTTTACGTGTACATCTTCCATCGTTAATATAAACGGAAAATCAAGAACATTATAGTTAATTCTAATGAAAACACATTGTTTTTTATCATTTGTATTGGAAACAACATTGTCATATGTCTTTTCTTGGATCTAAATAATACGAAACCTCGCTCTATGATTTGAAGTTAAAATCCTCAAATATGGTTATATAGTGACTTTTTCACGTTTTTCATGTAGTTTGATATTACGTAAATATATTCATTTTTACCAATATTTCGATACTATTTCATGTAGTATCACGATATGTGATTTGGCCTTCAAATCTCAGAATTTCGCATAATATTGCATTTTAAACAAGTTTTCTTGCATTTTGCTTCGTACGAAAATTCATTGAATTTAGCAATATTTTAACGTTTATCATCTCCTTTTCCTTCATGTGATTTAAACAAAATATCATCGAATTAGGCAATATTTAGCCGTTTTCCACGTTTTTGTGAATTTTCCGTCCATGGGTATTAATTCATATATATATACGATAAAAATGATGCAAACACATAATTGATTAGATAATAACCTTAAATACTTCATTTTCAATCATCTATTTGTTTCTCGTTAAAATACTGAGTAAGATATTGAAAAGGGGAGAAGTTCGGTTTTTATTGCATATATCGACGTTTCAGCCGGATTAGAGCGGTTTTACGTGTACATCTTCCATCGTTAATATAAACGGAAAATCAAGAACATTATAGTTAATTCTAATGAAAACACATTGTTTTTCATCATTTGTATTGGAAACAACATTGTCATATGTCTTTTCTTGGATCTAAATAATACGAAACCTCGCTCTATGATTTGAAGTTAAAATCCTCAAATATGGTTATATAGTGACTTTTTTCACGTTTTTCATGTAGTTTGATATTACGTAAATATATTCATTTTTACCAATATTTCGATACTATTTCATGTAGTATCACGATATGTGATTTGGCCTTCAAATCTCAGAATTTCGCAAAATATTGCATTTTAAGCAAGTTTTTTTGCATTTTGTTTCGTACGAAAAATCATCGAATATAGCAATATTTTGACGTTTATCATCTCCTTTTCCTTCATGTGATTTAAACAAAATATCATCGAATTAGGCAATATTTTGCCGTTTTCCACGTTTTTGTGAATTTTCAGTCCATGGGTTTTAATTCATATATATACGATAAAAATGATGCAAACACATAATTGATTAGATAATAACCTTAAATACTTCATTTTCAATCATCTATTTGTTTCTCGTTAAAATACTGAGTAAGATATTGAAAAGGGGATAAGTTCGGTTTTTATTGCATATATCGACGTTTCAGCCGGATTAGAGCGGTTTTACGTGTACATCTTCCCGCGTTAATATAAACGGAAAATCAAGAACATTATAGTTAATTCTAATGAAAACACATTGTTTTTTATCATTTGTATTGGAAACAATATTGTCATATGTCTTTTCTTGGAACTAAATAATACGAACCCTCGCTCTATGATTTGAAGTTAAAATCCTCAAATATGGTTATATAGTGACTTTTTTCACGTTTTTCATGTAGTTTGATATTACGTAAATATATTCATTTTTACCAATATTTCGATTCTATTTCATGTAGTATCACGATATGTGATTTGGCCTTCAAATCTCAGAATTTCGCATAATATTGCATTTTAAGTAAGTTTTCTTGCATTTTGTTTCGTACGGAAAATCATCGAATTTAGCAATATTTTGACGTTTATCATCCCCCTTTTCCTTCATGTGATTTAAACAAAATATCATCGAATTAGGCAATATTTTGCCGTTTTCCACGTTTTTGTGAATTTTCAGTCCATGGGTATTAATTCATATATATACGATAAAAATGATGCAAACACATAATTGATTAGAAAATAACCTTAAATACTTCATTTTCAATCATCTATTTGTTTCTCGTTAAAATACTGAGTAAGATATTGAAAAGGGGAGAAGTTCGGTTTTTATTGCATATATCGACGTTTCAGCCGGATTAGAGCAGTTTTACGTGTACATCTTCCATCGTTAATATAAACGGAAAATCAAGAACATTATAGTTAATTCTAATGAAAACACATTGTTTTTTATCATTTGTATTGGAAACAACATTGTCATATGTCTTTTCTTCGATCTAAATAATACGAAACCTCGCTCTATGATTTGAAGTTAAAATCCTCAAATATGGTTATATAGTGACTTTTTCACGTTTTTCATGTAGTTTGATATTACGTAAATATATTCATTTTTACCAATATTTCGATACTATTTCATGTAGTATCACGATATGTGATTTGGCCTTCAAATCTCAGAATTTCGCATAATATTGCATTTTAAACAAGTTTTCTTGCATTTTGCTTCGTACGAAAATTCATTGAATTTAGCAATATTTTAACGTTTATCATCTCCTTTTCCTTCATGTGATTTAAACAAAATATCATCGAATTAGGCAATATTTAGCCGTTTTCCACGTTTTTGTGAATTTTCTGTCCATGGGTATTAATTCATATATATATACGATAAAAATGATGCAAACTGTTATGATCTCAGCCTGCAGGAGAAACGAGTCTCCCTTCTTGAGAGTTATTCAGCAAGCCTGACCTAACTAGAAGGTCTAGCAGAATTTGAGGTGATATCGCATATGTAAAATAGTTGGTTGGATATATGTAACAGTTTGAGATTATGGGCAATGCAGGAGAAAATAGATAAATGACTGGCTAGGAGATGTGGACATTTTGCTGGAGGCGTGAGGCTCGCTTCCGGAGGACCTTGACCTCACTTGAGTGCCAGACATCGCAGGGGGAAGCCGCGCTCCGTTGAGCTCCCGTCAGAAGGGAACCCCTAGTGATATATCTCTAAGAGAAGAGAAGTGTGCAGACGTGCCAGCTGTGGAATCGAGCTGGGGACGTGTGGTCTCAAGTCGTGGACGATAATTAGTGAATATTAAGCCGCCCGGAGGCATTATTGTGGGCCGTGGGAGCGCCCCGACCAGACGCCGTCAGAGGGAAAGCGCCCTCGACCAATTAATCTGTGGTAAGCACGATATACGCCAGTTCATAGTGATCACTTGTAGTTGGTCGTGTGCCCAGCGACAGTAGCAATGTTTATTTATAAGTTAGACATGTTTTAATAAGGCAGAAAGCCTGAAATAAGAGAGTGGAGAGGGAGGAACACGGAGCGACGTCCGCCCCCTCTGAGCGCTGGCGGACGACTGAGGGAGCCTGGCTCCGGATGGAGGAAGACCCTCCCAGCGAGTGAGGACCGCCGCCAGGCGAGGTGGAGTATGGACCCGCCCAAAACGGGGGAGTCCACTCTCACTGTATGTAGAGAACAGATAGAGGTTTGAGGCAAACATATCGTGTGAATATTTTTTGTTTATGTGTTAAGGGGAACATTTTATTGGAGTGTCGATGGGTTGCAGGTTTGTTCTTTGGGGAAGAAGTTGCTGAGCACTTCGAAGCCAGCAGATGAAGTAGCTGATGAGACTCCAAGGTAGCGGAGCAGAGGACCTCGAGCTGTGAGGAGAAGCAGCAGTGAAGAGGAGTGTCACGTGCTTCTGCGGAGGTGGAGAAGCACCATAGTTGCTCGGGGAAACTTCAGGGTGTAGCAGCCAAGAGAGCTGTGGAGGAACCTAGCAGAAGGGTGAAGCACCGTAGTTACTCAAGGAAACTTCATGATAGCAGCCTGGAGGAGCTGCAGAGGATCCTGGTAGTGAAGCCCGGAAGAACCTAAGGATATTAGGGTTGTGAACTTCCAGAGGTGGAAGGGGAAGTTCTGGTGGATTACTAGTAGGGAGTTGATAGTGTTTGGTTGTCAGTAGCGTGCAAGACGCAGTGAGAGGTGAGTGACTGTTTGCATTCTTATGCCAAGGAGTGTTTTATACTGAAGTTTAGAGTTACAGTCGTAGGCTTGATTACCTACAGATGTATGCGTTCTAGGACTGATATTGATCGATTAATCATTGTTGTGTATCAATGAACATTTATACTGGTATATGTTATTGCATTCAAATGCTGATTTTTTATATATACATTATCTTGCTGATAGTGCAACAGTGTATGTAGGCTTGGTCAACTTGAGGAGGTTAATAGTATCAGGTGGTGAACCAGGAGATAGGATACCACTTGATAAGCTGATAATAGAGTTCTGAAGGTGTTGGAGTGCAACCTGATTGTGATATTATAGAGTATAGGATTCATTATTATTATATGTGTGTATGTATCGTGTATGTGCTTTGTCCAGTAAATGTGTCACAATTTGCTGGTGTTTGCCCTTGTCCTAGTGAGGCTTCCCAGGAAGTAGTGAAGAAGGAGAGAGAAAGAGAAAGAACCAAGAACCACTGCTGTGGACAGGGTAAGAGGTAATACTAGTAAGTCATAGGGGATTGAGATCATATCTCATAAGGAGAGAGTGGGGAGTCACAGCGGCTCAAGTGGGTGTGTGCACGTGACAACGAGGCTAAGTGTTGGAGCCGCATCCCCTAAACGTGTGACGTTGAGCCCCTCTCCAAGAGCCAGAAGCGCCAAGGGTGATCTCCTAGTATAAGCACTCTGCCGAGTTGTGGGTTGGGTTGTCCATAGAGGAGGATCGACGACGACAACACCAACCAACCCACAGTCTATAATAAATTGGGGGCCTGTGTCCGGGAGAGTGAACTGACACACCCACACCCTGTCCAAGAGTGGATTTGTACACCCCTGCTGAGATAAACTGTGTGACCGCAGGTGTATACTCTCTCTCTTGGGAAGACTCACAGGACAAAGATGGATAAGGTGCAAGCATTTGTGGAGTCAGGCAAGCCTGAGGACTTGGAAGGTTGCACGAGGGATCAATTGAAACAGATAGCAGAAAAATGTGGCATCAGGTTGAAAGCATCTAAAGTAGCTGGGATGAAGGATGAGATCCTTAGACAGTTGAGAGCCAGAAGTGAAGCGGCAGAGCAAGGAGCCCAAAAAGGAGCTGAAAGTGGAAAGGAGGATGATGGGCAGGATGAAGTGAGATCCCAGGGATCGAGTAGGAGCAGCAAGAGTAGCCGCAGTAGTAGGAGTAGCCGGAATAGGAGCTTGGAGAGATTCCAGTTAGAGCTCCAGATCCAACAACAGCGTGAGGAGAGACAGTTCCAGCTGTAAAAGATGAAATTAGAACTCCAGATGAAAAATGAAGCCGAGAAGGAAAAAGAGAAAACCAGGCTGGAAGTAGAAAAAGAGAAAACCAGACTGGAAGTAGAAAAAGAGAAAACCAGAGTAAGAGAACTGGAGTTGGAACAGGAGAAAGAAAAAGAGAAAGCAAGACTAGAGGTCGAAAAAGAAAAAGCCCAGGTCGAAAAAGAAAAAGCCCAGGTCGAAAAAGAAAAAGAGAGAACAAAACAAATGCAGATAGAAGCGAATAGAACCTTGGCTGAGCAGAGGATTGAACATGGGTTGCCAGAGAGCACCACCCAGGTATCACACCCACCAGAGGTTAGGGTTAGGGAGAAGGACATTCCCTTGTTTGTGCCCGAAGAGGCAGAGAGCTTCTTCGAGCATTTTGAGAAAGTAGCCAGTATCAAGGAGTGGCCACAGGAGGAATGGGCCCAGCTGGTCCAGTTAAGATTGACCGGTGCAGCCAGGGAGGCATACACCCAATTGTCACTGGAAGAGTGCCAGGATTATGCCACAGTAAAGAGCAGCATATTGCGCTCGTTTCAGTTAACCCCAGAAGCTTATAGAAAGCGCTTCAGAGAGATGAGCAAAGTTGGAGCATGTACGTTTGCTGAGACAGCAAGAGATCTGGAAAGACGATTCCAGAAGTGGATTGAGGCTGCTGGAGTTGGATCTTACGCTGACCTAAAGCAACTGATGGTCATGGAGAAGTTCTTGGAGATGATGCATCCCGAAACAAGGTTCAAGATCCAAGAAGCAGGGATAATGGAGGTGAAAGATGCCGCAGATAGGGCGGATATGATTACTGAAGCATACAAGAGCTTGAGGGAGAACAGAGTGAGAAGCGAGGCGAGACGCAGCAATGGCAGATCCAATGGAGTCTGGGGAGGAAGAAATTATGAAAGACCCAGAAGAGTCTGGGGTGAGAAAAATTTTGATAAATGGGCAGATAAAAGTAAGTACCCTAAAACTCAGAAGAGTAGGTCGCGCACTTCGTCTGAAAGTGAAGATGGAGGAGCTAAACAAGAAACTAATCGTTATCCTGGAAATCAAGAGTCCAGTAGAACCCCACAGAGTGCAAGTAGTGTACCTGGCCCGAGGAATTCTCATGTGAGTGGGCAGAGTCAGAGCTACTCTGGTACATATAGAAGAGACTTTACCCAGATGAGATGTTACAATTGTAACGGATTGGGTCACGTGATGCGAGATTGTCGGCAGGGCAAGAGAGTTGTGACCCTGGCCATGTGTGACCCCCGAGGTAAATATACTAATATGTTCCGAGGCAAACCACAGAGAGCGAACTTAGTGAACGAGAGGTATAGGCCGTTCATGAGCAAAGGTTGGATCAGTGTAGGAGGCCAACCTGAGGTAGAAGTTGGTATCTTAAGAGATACCGGAGCTAATCAGAGCTTGATTGCGAGAAGCCTGATTGGGAATGATCGACGGTTAGCTGGCAGTGGGAAGATGAAAGTATATGGGTTATTGTCGGAGAGTGACATGCCCATTTGTACTGTCCAGCTAAGGTCGGAATATGTGTCGGCAGAGGTGATGTTGGGAGTGTGCCCCGACATACCTATTCCAGGAGTCCAAGTGATCCTGGGAAATGACTTGTGCGGGACAAAGGTGTTGACAAAAGTCATGGCAGAGACTGTGCCAGAGGAGTGCCCAGAAGGCCACTGCACGTGTGGGACACCTGAGAGTGTGAACCTGACTAACATCCGAGGAGATGAGTCGGGAGACCGCCAAGCCATTGAAAACCCCGTCTCGGTAGTGATGAAGGGAGAGGTGGCCGACGAGGAAGACGCTGGAGAAGGTGAGACAGTGTCGATTCAACCGGTGGAAGATATCGACGTAGATATAGCATGGCTGTTTGATGAAGGTCCAGCCCAGGAAAATGAAGTCTCGGTGAGGTCAAAAGTGAAGATGGCCCAGCCGAAGAAGAATACTGTGAAGAGAGTTGACCTGAGTAGAGCCCAGACTGCTGAAATTAAGAGTCGGAAGGCGAATGCAACTGTGCTGAGTAGGAATTAGGAAGGATGTGGACATACTGAGGACGGGAGTAGATCGTCAAGTGGTCCACGAGCACAGAGGCATATGGATATTGGAGTTAAGTTGTTTGAGATGTCAGGAGTTGACATGTTTCACAGAAAACGTGGAGGAGAGATAGTGAAGAAGAGTGATAGCCGAGAAAATGAGAGGAGAAGAGACAGTATGTGTGGAGAGATGCTTGCGAGGACTTTGGGAGAGGCAAAGCGACATGTATGGTCGAGTGCTGTTGGATGTAATACAGTGCCCGAAGAAACTTTTAGGGAACGAAGAAGAGTTGAAGGAGAAGAAATGGAGTGGTATAGAGGTGAGAAGTGTGGGAAGAGGATGATGATGCAAGCATGGAGGAATAGAAGAAAGCCGAGGACTCGATGGAGGTCAAACAAGACGATGTCTTGGACAAATGAGGAGACGAAAGGGAGGATAGTTGGTGAAGACGAGGGAGTGAAGTATGATGACAGGAGGCGGAAGTATAATGGCAGTAGATGGAAGTATGAAGACGACAGAGGAGGTACAGACAGTAGATGTCTGACTCTGGACGTGAAGAGAAGAAGACGAGGAAACGGAGGGTGGAGACAATAAGTAGAGTGGAACGATGGAGTGCAGGCGTCCAAGGAGGACAGCCTAGCCAAGAGGTGCCAGAGAGGTCAAATCGTTTATGAGAAGATCGTGTTTCTGGAGAGTTGTGAGCCAGATGTTGCAAGGTGCAACGAATTAATTGTAGACTCCTAAGAGAGTATATCGGTTGAAGAACGAGACAGTGTGGTGGCGGATGTATTATCCCGAGCTTTGCCACTGGAATAACTCTCAAAAATAAGGGGAGGGGAGTGTTATGATCTCAGCCTGCAGGAGAAACGAGTCTCCCTTCTTGAGAGTTATTCAGCAAGCCTGACCTAACTAGAAGGTCTAGCAGAATTTGAGGTGATATCGCATATGTAAAATAGTTGGTTGGATATATGTAACAGTTTGAGATTATGGGCAATGCAGGAGAAAATAGATAAATGACTGGCTAGGAGATGTGGACATTTTGCTGGAGGCGTGAGGCTCGCTTCCGGAGGACCTTGACCTCACTTGAGTGCCAGACATCGCAGGGGGAAGCCGCGCTCCGTTGAGCTCCCGTCAGAAGGGAACCCCTAGTGATATATCTCTAAGAGAAGAGAAGTGTGCAGACGTGCCAGCTGTGGAATCGAGCTGGGGACGTGTGGTCTCAAGTCGTGGACGATAATTAGTGAATATTAAGCCGCCCGGAGGCATTATTGTGGGCCGTGGGAGCGCCCTGACCAGACGCCGTCAGAGGGAAAGCGCCCTCGACCAATTAATCTGTGGTAAGCACGATATACGCCAGTTCATAGTGATCACTTGTAGTTGGTCGTGTGCCCAGCGACAGTAGCAATGTTTATTTATAAGTTAGACATGTTTTAATAAGGCAGAAAGCCTGAAATAAGAGAGTGGAGAGGGAGGAATACGGAGCGACGTCCGCCCCCTCTGAGCGCTGGCGGACGACTGAGGGAGCCTGGCTCCGGATGGAGGAAGACCCTCCCAGCGAGTGAGGACCGCCGCCAGGCGAGGTGGAGTATGGACCCGCCCAAAACGGGGGAGTCCACTCTCACTGTATGTAGAGAACAGATAGAGGTTTGAGGCAAACATATTGTGTGAATATTTTTTGTTTATGTGTTAAGGGGAACATTTTATTGGAGTGTCGATGGGTTGCAGGTTTGTTCTTTGGGGAAGAAGTTGCTGAGCACTTCGAAGCCAGCAGATGAAGTAGCTGATGAGACTCCAAGGTAGCGGAGCAGAGGACCTCGAGCTGTGAGGAGAAGCAGCAGTGAAGAGGAGTGTCACGTGCTTCTGCGGAGGTGGAGAAGCACCATAGTTGCTCGGGGAAACTTCAGGGTGTAGCAGCCAAGAGAGCTGTGGAGGAACCTAGCAGAAGGGTGAAGCACCGTAGTTACTCAAGGAAACTTCATGATAGCAGCCTGGAGGAGCTGCAGAGGATCCTGGTAGTGAAGCCCGGAAGAACCTAAGGATATTAGGGTTGTGAACTTCCAGAGGTGGAAGGGGAAGTTCTGGTGGATTACTAGTAGGGAGTTGATAGTGTTTGGTTGTCAGTAGCGTGCAAGACGCAGTGAGAGGTGAGTGACTGTTTGCATTCTTATGCCAAGGAGTGTTTTATACTGAAGTTTAGAGTTACAGTCGTAGGCTTGATTACCTACAGATGTATGCGTTCTAGGACTGATATTGATCGATTAATCATTGTTGTGTATCAATGAACATTTATACTGGTATATGTTATTGCATTCAAATGCTGATTTTTTATATATACATTATCTTGCTGATAGTGCAACAGTGTATGTAGGCTTGGTCAACTTGAGGAGGTTAATAGTATCAGGTGGTGAACCAGGAGATAGGATACCACTTGATAAGCTGATAATAGAGTTCTGAAGGTGTTGGAGTGCAACCTGATTGTGATATTATAGAGTATAGGATTCATTATTATTATATGTGTGTATGTATCGTGTATGTGCTTTGTCCAGTAAATGTGTCACAATTTGCTGGTGTTTGCCCTTGTCCTAGTGAGGCTTCCCAGGAAGTAGTGAAGAAGGAGAGAGAAAGAGAAAGAACCAAGAACCACTGCTGTGGACAGGGTAAGAGGTAATACTAGTAAGTCAAAGGGGATTGAGATCATATCTCATAAGGAGAGAGTGGGGAGTCACAGCGGCTCAAGTGGGTGTGTGCACGTGACAACGAGGCTAAGTGTTGGAGCCGCATCCCCTAAACGTGTGACGTTGAGCCCCTCTCCAAGAGCCAGAAGCGCCAAGGGTGATCTCCTAGTATAAGCACTCTGCCGAGTTGTGGGTTGGGTTGTCCATAGAGGAGGATCGACGACGACAACACCAACCAACCCACAGTCTATAATAAATCACATAATTGATTAGATAATAACCTTAAATACTTCATTTTCAATCATCTATTTGTTTCTCGTTAAAATACTGAGTAAGATATTGAAAAGGGGAGAAGTTCGGTTTTTATTGCATATATCGACGTTTCAGCCGGATTAGAGCGGTTTTACGTGTACATCTTCCCTCGTTATTATAAACGGAAAATCAAGAACATTATAGTTAATTCTAATGAAAACACATTGTTTTTTATCATTTGTATTGGAAACAACATTGTCATATGTCTTTTCTAGGAACTAAATAATACGAAACCTCGCTCTATGATTTGAAGTTAAAATCTTCAAATATGGTTATATAGTGACTTTTTTCACGTTTTTCATGTAGTTTGATATTACGTAAATATATTCATTTTTACCAATATTTCGATACTATTTCATGTAGTATCACGATATGTGATTTGGCCTTCAAATCTCAGAATTTCGCATAATATTGCATTTTAAGCAAGTTTTCTTGCATTTTGCTTCGTACGAAAAATCATCGAATTTAGCAATATTTTAACGTTTATCATCTCCTTTTCCTTCATGTGATTTAAACAAAATATCGAATTAGGCAATATTTTGCCGTTTTCCACGTTTTTGTGAATTTTCAGTCCATGGGTTTTAATTCATATATATACGATAAAAATGATGCAAACACATAATTGATTAGATAATAACCTAAAATACTTCATTTTCAATCATCTATTTGTTTCTCGTTAAAATACTGAGTAAGATATTGAAAAAGGGAGAAGTTCGGTTTTTATTGCATATATCGACGTTTCAGACGGATTAGAGCGGTTTTACGTGTACATCTTCCATTGTTAATATAAACGGAAAATCAAGAACATTATAGTTAATTCTAATGAAAACACATTGTTTTTCATCATTTGTATTGGAAACAACATTGTCATATGTCTTTTCTTGGATCTAAATAATACGAAACCTCGCTCTATGATTTGAAGTTAAAATCCTCAAATATGGTTATATAGTGACTTTTTTCACGTTTTTCATGTAGTTTGATATTACGTAAATATATTCATTTTTACCAATATTTCGATACTATTTCATGTAGTATCACGATATGTGATTTGGCCTTCAAATCTCAGAATTTCGCATAATATTGCATTTTAAGCAAGTTTTCTTGCATTTTGTTTCGTACGGAAAATCATCGAATTTAGCAATATTTTGACGTTTATCATCCCCCTTTTCCTTCATGTGATTTAAACAAAATATCATCGAATTAGGCAATATTTTGCCGTTTTCCACGTTTTTGTGAATTTTCAGTCCATGGGTATTAATTCATATATATACGATAAAAATGATGCAAACACATAATTGATTAGATAATAACCTTAAATACTTCATTTTCAATCATCAATTTGTTTCTCGTTAAAATACTGAGTAAGATGTTGAAAAGGGGAGAAGTTCGGTTTTTATTGCATATATCGACGTTTCAGCCGGATTAGAGCGGTTTTACGTGTACATCTTCCCTCGTTAATATAAACGGAAAATCAAGAACATTATAGTTAATTCTAATGAAAACACATTGTTTTTTATCATTTGTATTGGAAACAACATTGTCATATGTCTTTTCTTGGAACTAAATAATACGAAACCTCGCTCTATGATTTGAAGTTAAAATTCTCAAATATGGTTATATAGTGACTTTTTTCACGTTTTTCATGTAGTTTGATATTACGTAAATATATTCATTTTACCAATATTTCGATACTATTTCATGTAGTATCACGATATGTGATTTGGCCTTCAAATCTCAGAATTTCGCATAATATTGCATTTTAAGCAATTTTCTTGCATTTTGTTTCGTACGAAAAATCATCGAATATAGCAATATTTTGACGTTTATCATCTCCTTTTCCTTCATGTGATTTAAACAAAATATCATCGAATTAGACAATATTTTGCCGTTTTCCACGTTTTTGTGAATTTTCAGTCCATGGGTTTTAATTCATATATATACGATAAAAATGATGCAAACACATAACTGATTAGATAATAACCTTAAATACTTCATTTTCAATCATCTATTTGTTTCTCGTTAAAATACTGAGTAAGATATTGAAAAGGGGAGAAGTTCGGTTTTTATTGCATATATCGACGTTTCAGCCGGATTAGAGCGGTTTTACGTGTACATCTTCCATCGTTGATATAAACGGAAAATCAAGAACATTATAGTTAATTCTAATGAAAACACATTGTTTTTTATCATTTGTATTGGAAACAACATTGTCATGTCTTTTCTTGGATCTAAATAATACGAAACCTCGCTCTATGATTTGAAGTTAAAATCCTCAAATATGGTTATATAGTGACTTTTTTCACGTTTTTCATGTAGTTTGATATTACGTAAGTATATTCATTTTTACCAATATTTCGATACTATTTCATGCAGTATCACGATATGTGATTTGGCCTTCAAATCTCAGAATTTCGCAAAATATTGCATTTTAAGCAAGTTTTCTTGCATATTGTTTCGTACGAAAAATCATCGAATATAGCAATATTTTGACGTTTATCATCTCCTTTTCCTTCATGTGATTTAAACAAAATATCATCGAATTAGGCAATATTTTGCCGTTTTCCACGTTTTTGTGAATTTTCAGTCCATGGGTTTTAATTCATATATATACGATAAAAATGATGCAAACACATAATTGATTAGATAATAACCTTAAATACTTCATTTTCAATCATCTATTTGTTTCTCGTTAAAATACTGAGTAAGATATTGAAAAGGGGAGAAGTTCGGGTTTTATTGCATATATCGACGTTTCAGCCGGATTAGAGCGGTTTTACGTGTACATCTTCCCTCGTTAATATAAACGGAAAATCAAGAACATTATAGTTAATTCTAATGAAAACACATTGTTTTTTATCATTTGTATTGGAAACAACATTGTCATATGTCTTTTCTTGGAACTAAATAATACGAAACCTCGCTCTATGATTTGAAGTTAAAATCCTCAAATATGGTTATATAGTGACTTTTTTCACGTTTTTCATGTAGTTTGATATTACGTAAATATATTCATTTTTACCAATATTTCGATACTATTTCATGTAGTATCACGATATGTGATTTGGCCTTCAAATCTCAGAATTTCGCATAATATTGCATTTTAAGCAAGTTTTCTTGCATTTTGCTTCGTACGGAAAATCATCGAATTTAGCAATATTTTAACGTTTATCATCTCCTTTTCCTTCATGTGATTTAAACAAAATATCATCAAATTAGGCAATATTTTGCCGTTTTCCACGTTTTTGTGAATTTTCCGTCCATGGGTATTTTTTCATATATATATACGATAAAAATGATGCAAACACATAATTGATTAGATAATAACCTTAAATACTTCATTTTCAATCATCTATTTGTTTCTCGTTAAAATACTGAGTAAGATATTGAAAAGGGGAGAAGTTCGGTTTTTATTGCATATATCGACGTTTCAGCCGGATTAGAGCGGTTTTACGTGTACATCTTCCATCGTTAATTTAAACGGAAAATCAAGAACATTATAGTTAATTCTAATGAAAACACATTGTTTTTTATCATTTGTATTGGAAACAACATTGTCATATGTCTTTTCTTGGATCTAAATAATACGAAACCTCGCTCTATGATTTGAAGTTAAAATCCTCAAATATGTTTATATAGTGACTTTTTTCACGTTTTTCATGTAGTTTGATATTACGTAAATATATTCATTTTTACCAATATTTCGATACTATTTCATGTAGTATCACGATATGTGATTTGGCCTTCAAATCTCAGAATTTCGCATAATATTGCATTTTAAGCAAGTTTTCTTGCATTTTGTTTCGTACGGAAAATCATCGAATTTAGCAATATTTTGACGTTTATCATCCCCCTTTTCCTTCATGTGATTTAAACAAAATATCATCGAATTAGGCAATATTTTGCCGTTTTCCACGTTTTTGTGAATTTTCAGTCCATGGGTATTAATTCATATATATACGATAAAAATGATGCAAACACATAATTGATTAGATAATAACCTTAAATACTTCATTTTCAATCATCAATTTGTTTCTCGTTAAAATACTGAGTAAGATGTTGAAAAGGGGAGAAGTTCGGTTTTTATTGCACATATCGACGTTTCAGCCGGATTAGAGCGGTTTTACGTGTACATCTTCCCTCGTTAATATAAACGGAAAATCAAGAACATTATAGTTAATTCTAATGAAAACACATTGTTTTTTATCATTTGTATTGGAAACAACATTGTCATATGTCTTTTCTTGGAACTAAATAATACGAAACCTCGCTCTATGATTTGAAGTTAAAATCCTCAAATATGGTTATATAGTGACTTTTTCACGTTTTTCATGTAGTTTGATATTACGTAAATAAATTCATTTTTACCAATATTTCGATACTATTTCATGTAGTATCACGATACGTGATTTGGCCTTCAAATCTCAGAATTTCGCATAATATTGCATTTTAAGCAAGTTTTCTTGCATTTTGCTTCGTACAAAAAATCATCGAATTTAGCAATATTTTAACGTTTATCATCTCCTTTTCCTTCATGTGATTTAAACAAAATATCATCGAATTAGGCAATATTTTGCCGTTTTCCACGTTTTTGTGAATTTTCCGTCCATGGGTATTAATTCATATATATATACGATAAAAATGATGCAAACACATAATTGATTAGATAATAACCTTAAATACTTCATTTTCAATCATCTATTTGTTTCTCGTTAAAATACTGAGTAAGATATTGAAAAGGGGAGAAGTTCGGTTTTTATTGCATATATCGACGTTTCAGCCGGATTAGAGCGGTTTTACGTGTACATCTTCCCTCGTTATTATAAACGGAAAATCAAGAACATTATAGTTAATTCTAATGAAAACACATTGTTTTTTATCATTTGTATTGGAAACAACATTGTCATATGTCTTTTCTAGGAACTAAATAATACGAAACCTCGCTCTATGATTTGAAGTTAAAATCTTCAAATATGGTTATATAGTGACTTTTTTCACGTTTTTCATGTAGTTTGATATTACGTAAATATATTCATTTTTACCAATATTTCGATACTATTTCATGTAGTATCACGATATGTGATTTGGCCTTCAAATCTCAGAATTTCGCATAATATTGCATTTTAAGCAAGTTTTCTTGCATTTTGCTTCGTACGAAAAATCATCGAATTTAGCAATATTTTAACGTTTATCATCTCCTTTTCCTTCATGTGATTTAAACAAAATATCGAATTAGACAATATTTTGCCGTTTTCCACGTTTTTGTGAATTTTCAGTCCATGGGTTTTAATTCATATATATACGATAAAAATGATGCAAACACATAACTGATTAGATAATAACCTTAAATACTTCATTTTCAATCATCTATTTGTTTCTCGTTAAAATACTGAGTAAGATGTTGAAAAGGGGAGAAGTTCGGTTTTTATTGCATATATCGACGTTTCAGCCGGATTAGAGCGGTTTTACGTGTACATCTTCCATCGTTAATATAAACGGAAAATCAAGAACATTATAGTTAATTCTAATGAAAACACATTGTTTTTTATCATTTGTATTGGAAACAACATTGTCATATGTCTTTTCTTGGATCTAAATAATATGAAACCTCGCTCTATGATTTGAAGTTAAAATCCTCAAATATGGTTATATAGTGACTTTTTTCACGTTTTTCATGTAGTTTGATATTACGTAAGTATATTCATTTTTACCAATATTTCGATACTATTTCATGCAGTATCACGATATGTGATTTGGCCTTCAAATCTCAGAATTTCGCAAAATATTGCATTTTAAGCAAGTTTTCTTGCATATTGTTTCGTACGAAAAATCATCGAATATAGCAATATTTTGACGTTTATCATCTCCTTTTCCTTCATGTGATTTAAACAAAATATCATCGAATTAGGCAATATTTTGCCGTTTTCCACGTTTTTGTGAATTTTCAGTCCATGGGTTTTAATTCATATATATACGATAAAAATGATGCAAACACATAATTGATTAGATAATAACCTTAAATACTTCATTTTCAATCATCTATTTGTTTCTCGTTACAATACTGAGTAAGATATTGAAAAGGGGAGAAGTTCGGGTTTTATTGCATATATCGACGTTTCAGCCGGATTAGAGCGGTTTT
This sequence comes from Procambarus clarkii, assembly GCF_040958095.1. Lineage (NCBI taxonomy): Eukaryota > Metazoa > Arthropoda > Malacostraca > Decapoda > Cambaridae > Procambarus > Procambarus clarkii. The sequence goes on from NC_091216.1 coordinate 1,160,510, forward strand.
ACGTGTACATCTTCCCTCGTTAATATAAACGGAAAATCAAGAACATTATAGTTAATTCTAATGAAAACACATTGTTTTTTATCATTTGTATTGGAAACAACATTGTCATATGTCTTTTCTTGGAACTAAATAATACGAAACCTCGCTCTATGATTTGAAGTTAAAATCCTCAAATATGGTTATATAGTGACTTTTTTCACGTTTTTCATGTAGTTTGATATTACGTAAATATATTCATTTTTACCAATATTTCGATACTATTTCATGTAGTATCACGATATGTGATTTGGCCTTGAAATCTCAGAATTTCGCATAATATTGCATTTTAAACAAGTTTTCTTGCATTTTGCTTCGTACGAAAATTCATTGAATTAAGCAATATTTTAACGTTTATCATCTCCTTTTCCTTCATGTGATTTAAACAAAATATCATCGAATTAGGCAATATTTAGCCGTTTTTCACGTTTTTGTGAATTTTCCGTCCATGGGTATTAATTCATATATATATACGATAAAAATGATGCAAACACATAATTGATTAGATAATAACCTTAAATACTTCATTTTCAATCATCTATTTGTTTCTCGTTAAAATACTGAGTAAGATATTGAAAAGGGGAGAAGTTCGGTTTTTATTGCATATATCGACGTTTCAGCCGGATTAGAGCGGTTTTACGTGTACATCTTCCCTCGTTAATATAAACGGAAAATCAAGAACATTATAGTTAATTCTAATGAAAACACATTGTTTTTTATCATTTGTATTGGAAACAACATTGTCATATGTCTTTTCTAGGAACTAAATAATACGAAACCTCGCTCTATGATTTGAAGTTAAAATCTTCAAATATGGTTATATAGTGACTTTTTTCACGTTTTTCATGTAGTTTGATATTACGTAAATATATTCATTTTTACCAATATTTCGATACTATTTCATGTAGTATCACGATATGTGATTTGGCCTTCAAATCTCAGAATTTCGCATAATATTGCATTTTAAGCAAGTTTTCTTGCATTTTGCTTCGTACGAAAAATCATCGAATTTAGCAATATTTTAACGTTTATCATCTCCTTTTCCTTCATGTGATTTAAACAAAATATCGAATTAGGCAATATTTTGCCGTTTTCCACGTTTTTGTGAATTTTCAGTCCATGGGTTTTAATTCATATATATACGATAAAAATGATGCAAACACATAATTGATTAGATAATAACTTTAAATTCTTCATTTTCAATCATCTATTTGTTTCTCGTTAAAATACTGAGTAAGATATTGAAAAGGGGAGAAGTTCAGTTTTTATTGCATATATCGACGTTTCAGCCGGATTAGAGCGGTTTTACGTGTACATCTTCCCTCGTTAATATAAACGGAAAATCAAGAACATTATAGTTAATTCTAATGAAAACACATTGTTTTTTATCATTTGTATTGGAAACAACATTGTCATATGTCTTTTCTTGGAACTAAATAATACGAAACCTCGCTCTATGATTTGAAGTTAAAATCCTCAAATATGGTTATATAGTGACTTTTTCACGTTTTTCATGTAGTTTGATATTACGTAAATAAATTCATTTTTACCAATATTTCGATACTATTTCATGTAGTATCACGATACGTGATTTGGCCTTCAAATCTCAGAATTTCGCATAATATTGCATTTTAAGCAAGTTTTCTTGCATTTTGCTTCGTACAAAAAATCATCGAATTTAGCAATATTGTAACGTTTATCATCTCCTTTTCCTTCATGTGATTTAAACAAAATATCATCGAATTAGGCAATATTTTGCCGTTTTCCACGTTTTTGTGAATTTTCCGTCCATGGGTATTAATTCATATATATATACGATAAAAATGATGCAAACACATAATTGATTAGATAATAACCTTAAATACTTCATTTTCAATCATCTATTTGTTTCTCGTTAAAATACTGAGTAAGATATTGAAAAGGGGAGAAGTTCGGTTTTTATTGCATATATCGACGTTTCAGCCGGATTAGAGCGGTTTTACGTGTACATCTTCCATCGTTATTATATAAACGGAAAATCAAGAACATTATAAATGATTCTAATGAAAACACATTTTTTTTATCATTTGTATTGGAAACAACATTGTCATATGTCTTTTCTTGGATCTAAATAATATGAAACCTCGCTCTATGATTTGAAGTTAAAATCCTCAAATATGGTTATATAGCGACTTTTTTCACGTTTTTCATGTAGTTTGATATTATGTAAATATATTCATTTTTACCAATATTTCGATACTATTTCATGTAGTATCACGATATGTGATTTGGCCTTCAAATCTCAGAATTTCGCATAATATTGCATTTTAAGCAAGTTTTCTTGCATTTTGTTTCGTACGAAAAATCATCGAATATAGCAATATTTTGACGTTTATCATCTCCTTTTCCTTCATGTGATTCAAACAAAATATCATCGAATTAGGCAATATTTTGCCGTTTTCCACGTTTTTGTGAATTTTCAGTCCATGGGTTTTAATTCATATATATACGATAAAAATGATGCAAACACATAATTGATTAGATAATAACCTTAAATACTTCATTTTCAATCATCTATTTGTTTCTCGTTAAAATACTGAGTAAGATATTGAAAAGGGGAGAAGTTCGGTTTTTATTGCATATATCGACGTTTCAGCCGGATTAGAGCGGTTTTACATGTAAATCTTCCCTCGTTAATATAAACGGAAAATCAAGAACATTATAGTTAATTCTAATGAAAACACATTGTTTTTTATCATTTGTATTGGAAACAACATTGTCATATGTCTTTTCTTGGATCTAAATAATATGAAACCTCGCTCTATGATTTGAAGTTAAAATCCTCAAATATGGTTATATAGTGACTTTTTTCACGTTTTTCATGTAGTTTGATATTATGTAAATATATTCATTTTTACCAATATTTCGATACTATTTCATGTAGTATCACGATATGTGATTTGGCCTTCAAATCTCAGAATTTCGCATAATATTGCATTTAAGCAAGTTTTCTTGCATTTTGTTTCGTACGAAAAATCATCGAATATAGCAATATTTTGACGTTTATCATCTCCTTTTCGTTCATGTGATTCAAACAAAATATCATCGAATTAGGCAATATTTTGCCGTTTTTTCACGTTTTTGTGAATTTTCAGTCCATGGGTTTTAATTCATATATATACGATAAAAATGATGCAAACACATTAGCATCATATATACATCTGATTAGATAATAACCTTAAATACTTCATTTTCAATCATCTATTTGTTTCTCGTTAAAATACTGAGTAAGATATTGAAAAGGGGAGAAGTTCGGTTTTTATTGCATATATCGACGTTTCAGCCGGATTAGAGCGGTTTTACGTGTACATCTTCCATCGTTATTATATAAACGGAAAATCAAGAACATTATAAATGATTCTAATGAAAACACATTTTTTTTATCATTTGTATTGGAAACAACATTGTCATATGTCTTTTCTTGGATCTAAATAATATGAAACCTCGCTCTATGATTTGAAGTTAAAATCCTCAAATATGGTTATATAGCGACTTTTTTCACGTTTTTCATGTAGTTTGATATTATGTAAATATATTCATTTTTACCAATATTTCGATACTATTTCATGTAGTATCACGATATGTGATTTGGCCTTCAAATCTCAGAATTTCGCATAATATTGCATTTTAAGCAAGTTTTCTTGCATTTTGTTTCGTACGAAAAATCATCGAATATAGCAATATTTTGACGTTTATCATCTCCTTTTCCTTCATGTGATTCAAACAAAATATCATCGAATTAGGCAATATTTTGCCGTTTTCCACGTTTTTGTGAATTTTCAGTCCATGGGTTTTAATTCATATATATACGATAAAAATGATGCAAACACATAATTGATTAGATAATAACCTTAAATACTTCATTTTCAATCATCTATTTGTTTCTCGTTAAAATACTGAGTAAGATATTGAAAAGGGGAGAAGTTCGGTTTTTATTGCATATATCGACGTTTCAGCCGGATTAGAGCGGTTTTACATGTAAATCTTCCCTCGTTAATATAAACGGAAAATCAAGAACATTATAGTTAATTCTAATGAAAACACATTGTTTTTTATCATTTGTATTGGAAACAACATTGTCATATGTCTTTTCTTGGATCTAAATAATATGAAACCTCGCTCTATGATTTGAAGTTAAAATCCTCAAATATGGTTATATAGTGACTTTTTTCACGTTTTTCATGTAGTTTGATATTATGTAAATATATTCATTTTTACCAATATTTCGATACTATTTCATGTAGTATCACGATATGTGATTTGGCCTTCAAATCTCAGAATTTCGCATAATATTGCATTTAAGCAAGTTTTCTTGCATTTTGTTTCGTACGAAAAATCATCGAATATAGCAATATTTTGACGTTTATCATCTCCTTTTCGTTCATGTGATTCAAACAAAATATCATCGAATTAGGCAATATTTTGCCGTTTTTTCACGTTTTTGTGAATTTTCAGTCCATGGGTTTTAATTCATATATATACGATAAAAATGATGCAAACACATTAGCATCATATATACATCTGATTAGATAATAACCTTAAATACTTCATTTTCAATCATCTATTTGTTTCTCGTTAAAATACTGAGTAAGATATTGAAAAGGGGAGAAGTTCGGTTTTTATTGCATATATCGACGTTTCAGCCGGATTAGAGCGGTTTTACATGTAAATCTTCCCTCGTTAATATAAACGGAAAATCAAGAACATTATAGTTAATTCTAATGAAAACACATTGTTTTTTATCATTTGTATTGGAAACAACATTGTCATATGTCTTTTCTTGGAACTAAATAATACGAAACCTCGCTCTATGATTTGAAGTTAAAATCCTCAAATATGGTTATATAGTGACTTTTTTCACGTTTTTCATGTAGTTTGATATTACGTAAATATATTCATTTTTACCAATATTTCGATACTATTTCATGTAGTATCACGATATGTGATTTGGCCTTCAAATCTCAGAATTTCGCATAATATTGCATTTTAAGCAAGTTTTCTTGCATTTTGCTTCGTACGAAAAATCATCGAATTTAGCAATATTTTAACGTTTATCATCTCCTTTTCCTTCATGTGATTTAAACAAAATATCATCGAATTAGGCAATATTTTGCCGTTTTCCACGTTTTTGTGAATTTTCCGTCCATGGGTATTAATTCATATATTTATACGATAAAAATGATGCAAACACATAATTGATTAGATAATAACCTTAAATACTTCATTTTCAATCATCTATTTGTTTCTCGTTAAAATACTGAGTAAGATATTAAAAAGGGGAGAAGTTCGGTTTTTATGGCATATATCGACGTTTCAGCCGGATTAGAGCGTTTTTACGTGTACATCTTCCATCGTTAATACAAACGGAAAATCAAGAACATTATAGTTAATTCTAATGAAAACACATTGTTTTTTATCATTTGTATTGGAAACAACATTGTCATATGTCTTTTCTTGGATCTAAATAATACGAAACCTCGCTCTATGATTTGAAGTTAAAATCCTCAAATATGGTTATATAGTGACTTTTTCACGTTTTTCATGTAGTTTGATATTACGTAAATATATTCATTTTTACCAATATTTCGATACTATTTCATGTAGTATCACGATATGTGATTTGGCCTTCAAATCTCAGAATTTCGCATAATATTGCATTTTAAGCAATTTTCTTGCATTTTGTTTCGTACGAAAAATCATCGAATATAGCAATATTTTGACATTTATCATCTCCTTTTCCTTCATGTGATTTAAACAAAATATCATCGAATTAGACAATATTTTGCCGTTTTCCACGTTTTTGTGAATTTTCAGTCCATGGGTTTTAATTCATATATATACGATAAAAATGATGCAAACACATAATTGATTAGATAATAACCTTAAATACTCCATTTTCAATCATCAATTTGTTTCTCGTTAAAATACTGAGTAAGATATTGAAAAGGGGAGAAGTTCGGTTTTTATTGCATATATCGACGTTTCAGCCGGATTAGAGCGGTTTTACGTGTACATCTTCCCTCGTTAATATAAACGGAAAATCAAGAACATTATAGTTAATTCTAATGAAAACACATTGTTTTTTGTCATTTGTATTGGAAACAACATTGTCATATGTCTTTTCTTGGAACTAAATAATACGAAACCTCGCTCTATGATTTGAAGTTAAAATCCTCAAATATGGTTATATAGTGACTTTTTTCACGTTTTTCATGTAGTTTGATATTACGTAAATATATTCATTTTTACCAATATTTCGATACTATTTCATGTAGTATCACGATATGTGATTTGGCCTTCAAATCTCAGAATTTCGCATAATATTACATTTTAAACAAGTTTTCTTGCATTTTGCTTCGTACGAAAAATCATTGAATTTAGCAATATTTTAACGTTTATCATCTCCTTTTCCTTCATGTGATTTAAACAAAATATCATCGAATTAGGCAATATTTTGCCGTTTTCCACGTTTTTGTGAATTTTCCGTCCATGGGTATTAATTCATATATATATACGATAAAAATGATGCAAACACATAATTGATTAGATAATAACCTTAAATACTTCATTTTCAATCATCTATTTGTTTCTCGTTAAAATACTGAGTAAGATATTGAAAAGGGGAGAAGTTCGGTTTTTATTGCATATATCGACGTTTCAGCCGGATTAGAGCGGTTTTACGTGTACATCTTCCATCGTTAATATAAACGGAAAATCAAGAACATTATAGTTAATTCTAATGAAAACACATTGTTTTTTATCATTTGTATTGGAAACAACATTGTCATATGTCTTTTCTTGGAACTAAATAATACGAAACCTCGCTCTATGATTTGAAGTTAAAATCCTCAAATATGGTTATATAGTGACTTTTTTCACGTTTTTCATGTAGTTTGATATTACGTAAATAAATTCATTTTTACCAATATTTCGATACTATTTCATGTAGTATCACGATACGTGATTTGGCCTTCAAATCTCAGAATTTCGCATAATATTGCATTTTAAGCAAGTTTTCTTGCATTTTGCTTCGTACAAAAAATCATCGAATTTAGCAATATTTTAACGTTTATCATCTCCTTTTCCTTCATGTGATTTAAACAAAATATCATCGAATTAGGCAATATTTTGCCGTTTTCCACGTTTTCGTGAATTTTCCGTCCATGGGTATTAATTCATATATATATACGATAAAAATGATGCAAACACATAATTGATTAGATAATAACCTTAAATACTTCATTTTCAATCATCTATTTGTTTCTCGTTAAAATACTGAGTAAGATATTGAAAAGGGGAGAAGTTCGGTTTTTATTGCATATATCGACGTTTCAGCCGGATTAGAGCGGTTTTACGTGTACATCTTCCCTCGTTAATATAAACGGAAAATCAAGAACATTATAGTTAATTCTAATGAAAACACATTGTTTTTTATCATTTGTATTGGAAACAACATTGTCATATGTCTTTTCTTGGAACTAAATAATACGAAACCTCGCTCTATGATTTGAAGTTAAAATCCTCAAATATGGTTATATAGTGACTTTTTTCACGTTTTTCATGTAGTTTGATATTACGTAAATATATTCATTTTTACCAATATTTCGATACTATTTCATGTAGTATCACGATATGTGATTTGGCCTTCAAATCTCAGAATTTCGCATAATATTGCATTTTAAGCAAGTTTTCTTGCATTTTGCTTCGTACGAAATATCATCGAATTTAGCAATATTTTAACGTTTATCATCTCCTTTTCCTTCATGTGATTTAAACAAAATATCATCGAATTAGGCAATATTTTGCCGTTTTCCACGTTTTTGTGAATTTTCCATCCATGGGTATTAATTCATATATATCTACGATAAAAATGATGCAAACACATAATTGATTAGATAATAACCTTAAATACTTCATTTTCAATCATCTATTTGTTTCTCGTTAAAATACTGAGTAAGATATTGAAAAGGGGAGAAGTTCGGTTTTTATTGCATATAACGACGTTTCAGCCGGATTAGAGCGGTTTTACGTGTACATCTTCAATCGTTTATATAAACGGAAAATCAAGAACATTATAGTTAATTCTAATGAAAACACATTGTTTTTTATCATTTGTATTGGAAACAACATTGTCATATGTCTTTTCTTGGAACTAAATAATACGAAACCTCGCTCTATGATTTGAAGTTAAAATCCTCAAATATGGTTATATAGTGACTTTTTTCACGTTTTTCATGTAGTTTGATATTACGTAAATATATTCATTTTTACCAATATTTCGATACTATTTCATGTAGTATCACGATATGTGATTTGGCCTTCAAATCTCAGAATTTCGCATAATATTGCATTTTAAACAAGTTTTCTTGCATTTTGCTTCGTACGAAAAATCATTGAATTTAGCAATATTTTAACGTTTATCATCTCCTTTTCCTTCATGTGATTTAAACAAAATATCATCGAATTAGGCAATATTTTGCCGTTTTCCACGTTTTTGTGAATTTTCCGTCCATGGGTATTAATTCATATATATATACGATAAAAATGATGCAAACACATAATTGATTAGATAATAACCTTAAATACTTCATTTTCAATCATCTATTTGTTTCTCGTTAAAATACTGAGTAAGATATTGAAAAGGGGAGAAGTTCGGTTTTTATTGCATATATCGACGTTTCAGCCGGATTAGAGCGGTTTTACGTGTACATCTTCCATCGTTAATATAAACGGAAAATCTAGAACATTATAGTTAATTCTAATGAAAACACATTGTTTTTTATCATTTGTATTGGAAACAACATTGTCATATGTCTTTTCTTGGAACTAAATAATACGAAACCTCGCTCTATGATTTGAAGTTAAAATCCTCAAATATGGTTATATAGTGACTTTTTTCACGTTTTTCATGTAGTTTGAATATTACGTAAATAAATTCATTTTTACCAATATTTCGATACTATTTCATGTAGTATCACGATACGTGATTTGGCCTTCAAATCTCAGAATTTCGCATAATATTGCATTTTAAGCAAGTTTTCTTGCATTTTGCTTCGTACAAAAAATCATCGAATTTAGCAATATTTTAACGTTTATCATCTCCTTTTCCTTCATGTGATTTAAACAAAATATCATCGAATTAGGCAATATTTTGCCGTTTTCCACGTTTTCGTGAATTTTCCGTCCATGGGTATTAATTCATATATATATACGATAAAAATGATGCAAACACATAATTGATTAGATAATAACCTTAAATACTTCATTTTCAATCATCTATTTGTTTCTCGTTAAAATACTGAGTAAGATATTGAAAAGGGGAGAAGTTCGGTTTTTATTGCATATATCGACGTTTCAGCCGGATTAGAGCGGTTTTACGTGTACATCTTCCCTCGTTAATATAAACGGAAAATCAAGAACATTATAGTTAATTCTAATGAAAACACATTGTTTTTTATCATTTGTATTGGAAACAACATTGTCATATGTCTTTTCTTGGAACTAAATAATACGAAACCTCGCTCTATGATTTGAAGTTAAAATCCTCAAATATGGTTATATAGTGACTTTTTTCACGTTTTTCATGTAGTTTGATATTACGTAAATATATTCATTTTTACCAATATTTCGATACTATTTCATGTAGTATCACGATATGTGATTTGGCCTTCAAATCTCAGAATTTCGCATAATATTGCATTTTAAGCAAGTTTTCTTGCATTTTGCTTCGTACGAAATATCATCGAATTTAGCAATATTTTAACGTTTATCATCTCCTTTTCCTTCATGTGATTTAAACAAAATATCATCGAATTAGGCAATATTTTGCCGTTTTCCACGTTTTTGTGAATTTTCCATCCATGGGTATTAATTCATATATATATACGATAAAAATGATGCAAACACATAATTGATTAGATAATAACCTTAAATACTTCATTTTCAATCATCTATTTGTTTCTCGTTAAAATACTGAGTAAGATATTGAAAAGGGGAGAAGTTCGGTTTTTATTGCATATATCGACGTTTCAGCCGGATTAGAGCGGTTTTACGTGTACATCTTCCCTCGTTAATATAAACGGAAAATCAAGAACATTATAGTTAATTCTAATGAAAACACATTGTTTTTTATCATTTGTATTGGAAACAACATTGTCATATGTCTTTTCTTGGAACTAAATAATACGAAACCTCGCTCTATGATTTGAAGTTAAAATCCTCAAATATGGTTATATAGTGACTTTTTTCACGTTTTTCATGTAGTTTGATATTACGTAAATATATTCATTTTTACCAATATTTCGATACTATTTCATGTAGTATCACGATATGTGATTTGGCCTTCAAATCTCAGAATTTCGCATAATATTGCATTTTAAGCAAGTTTTCTTGCATTTTGCTTCGTACGAAATATCATCGAATTTAGCAATATTTTAACGTTTATCATCTCCTTTTCCTTCATGTGATTTAAACAAAATATCATCGAATTAGGCAATATTTTGCCGTTTTCCACGTTTTTGTGAATTTTCCAGTCCATGGGTATTAATTCATATATATATACGATAAAAATGATGCAAACACATAATTGATTAGATAATAACCTTAAATACTTCATTTTCAATCATCTATTTGTTTCTCGTTAAAATACTGAGTAAGATATTGAAAAGGGGAGAAGTTCGGTTTTTATTGCATATATCGACGTTTCAGCCGGATTAGAGCGGTTTTACGTGTACATCTTCCATCGTTAATATAAACGGAAAATCAAGAACATTATAGTTAATTCTAATGAAAACACATTGTTTTTTATCATTTGTATTGGAAACAACATTGTCATATGTCTTTTCTTGGATCTAAATAATACGAAACCTCGCTCTATGATTTGAAGTTAAAATCCTTAAATATGGTTATATAGTGACTTTTTTCACGTTTTTCATGTAGTTTGATATTACGTAAATATATTCATTTTACCAATATTTCGATACTATTTCATGTAGTATCACGATACGTGATTTGGCCTTCAAATCTCAGAATTTCGCATAATATTGCATTTTAAGCAAGTTTTCTTGCATTTTGCTTCGTACTAAAAATCATCGAATTTAGCAATATTTTAACGTTTATCATCTCCTTTTCCTTCATGTGATTTAAACAAAATATCATCGAATTAGGCAATATTTTGCCGTTTTCCACGTTTTCGTGAATTTTCCAGTCCATGGGTATTAATTCATATATATATACGATAAAAATGATGCAAACACATAATTGATTAGATAATAACCTTAAATACTTCATTTTCAATCATCTATTTGTTTCTCGTTAAAATACTGAGTAAGATATTGAAAAGGGGAGAAGTTCGGTTTTTATTGCATATATCGACGTTTCAGCCGGATTAGAGCGGTTTTACGTGTACATCTTCCCTCGTTAATATAAACGGAAAATCAAGAACATTATAGTTAATTCTAATGAAAACACATTGTTTTTTATCATTTGTATTGGAAACAACATTGTCATATGTCTTTTCTTGGAACTAAATAATACGAAACCTCGCTCTATGATTTGAAGTTAAAATCCTCAAATATGGTTATATAGTGACTTTTTTCACGTTTTTCATGTAGTTTGATATTACGTAAATATATTCATTTTTACCAATATTTCGATACTATTTCATGTAGTATCACGATATGTGATTTGGCCTTCAAATCTCAGAATTTCGCATAATATTGCATTTTAAGCAAGTTTTCTTGCATTTTGCTTCGTACGAAAAATCATCGAATTTAGCAATATTTTAACGTTTATCATCTCCTTTTCCTTCATGTGATTTAAACAAAATATCATCGAATTAGGCAATATTTTGCCGTTTTCCACGTTTTTGTGAATTTTCCGTCCATGGGTATTAATTCATATATATATACGATAAAAATGATGCAAACACATAATTGATTAGATAATAACCTTAAATACTTCATTTTCAATCATCTATTTGTTTCTCGTTAAAATACTGAGTAAGATATTGAAAAGGGGAGAAGTTCGGTTTTTATTGCATATATCGACGTTTCAGCCGGATTAGAGCGGTTTTACGTGTACATCTTCCATCGTTAATATAAACGGAAAATCAAGAACATTATAGTTAATTCTAATGAAAACACATTGTTTTTTATCATTTGTATTGGAAACAACATTGTCATATGTCTTTTCTTGGAACTAAATAATACGAAACCTCGCTCTATGATTTGAAGTTAAAATCCTCAAATATGGTTATATAGTGACTTTTTTCACGTTTTTCATGTAGTTTGATATTACGTAAATAAATTCATTTTTACCAATATTTCGATACTATTTCATGTAGTATCACGATACGTGATTTGGCCTTCAAATCTCAGAATTTCGCATAATATTGCATTTTAAGCAAGTTTTCTTGCATTTTGCTTCGTACAAAAAATCATCGAATTTAGCAATATTTTAACGTTTATCATCTCCTTTTCCTTCATGTGATTTAAACAAAATATCATCGAATTAGGCAATATTTTGCCGTTTTCCACGTTTTCGTGAATTTTCCGTCCATGGGTATTAATTCATATATATATACGATAAAAATGATGCAAACACATAATTGATTAGATAATAACCTTAAATACTTCATTTTCAATCATCTATTTGTTTCTCGTTAAAATACTGAGTAAGATATTGAAAAGGGGAGAAGTTCGGTTTTTATTGCATATATCGACGTTTCAGCCGGATTAGAGCGGTTTTACGTGTACATCTTCCCTCGTTAATATAAACGGAAAATCAAGAACATTATAGTTAATTCTAATGAAAACACATTGTTTTTTATCATTTGTATTGGAAACAACATTGTCATATGTCTTTTCTTGGAACTAAATAATACGAAACCTCGCTCTATGATTTGAAGTTAAAATCCTCAAATATGGTTATATAGTGACTTTTTTCACGTTTTTCATGTAGTTTGATATTACGTAAATATATTCATTTTTACCAATATTTCGATACTATTTCATGTAGTATCACGATATGTGATTTGGCCTTCAAATCTCAGAATTTCGCATAATATTGCATTTTAAGCAAGTTTTCTTGCATTTTGCTTCGTACGAAATATCATCGAATTTAGCAATATTTTAACGTTTATCATCTCCTTTTCCTTCATGTGATTTAAACAAAATATCATCGAATTAGGCAATATTTTGCCGTTTTCCACGTTTTTGTGAATTTTCCATCCATGGGTATTAATTCATATATATATACGATAAAAATGATGCAAACACATAATTGATTAGATAATAACCTTAAATACTTCATTTTCAATCATCTATTTGTTTCTCGTTAAAATACTGAGTAAGATATTGAAAAGGGGAGAAGTTCGGTTTTTATTGCATATATCGACGTTTCAGCCGGATTAGAGCGGTTTTACGTGTACATCTTCCCTCGTTAATATAAACGGAAAATCAAGAACATTATAGTTAATTCTAATGAAAACACATTGTTTTTTATCATTTGTATTGGAAACAACATTGTCATATGTCTTTTCTTGGAACTAAATAATACGAAACCTCGCTCTATGATTTGAAGTTAAAATCCTCAAATATGGTTATATAGTGACTTTTTTCACGTTTTTCATGTAGTTTGATATTACGTAAATATATTCATTTTTACCAATATTTCGATACTATTTCATGTAGTATCACGATATGTGATTTGGCCTTCAAATCTCAGAATTTCGCATAATATTGCATTTTAAGCAAGTTTTCTTGCATTTTGCTTCGTACGAAATATCATCGAATTTAGCAATATTTTAACGTTTATCATCTCCTTTTCCTTCATGTGATTTAAACAAAATATCATCGAATTAGGCAATATTTTGCCGTTTTCCACGTTTTTGTGAATTTTCCAGTCCATGGGTATTAATTCATATATATCTACGATAAAAATGATGCAAACACATAATTGATTAGATAATAACCTTAAATACTTCATTTTCAATCATCTATTTGTTTCTCGTTAAAATACTGAGTAAGATATTGAAAAGGGGAGAAGTTCGGTTTTTATTGCATATATCGACGTTTCAGCCGGATTAGAGCGGTTTTACGTGTACATCTTCCATCGTTAATATAAACGGAAAATCAAGAACATTATAGTTAATTCTAATGAAAACACATTGTTTTTTATCATTTGTATTGGAAACAACATTGTCATATGTCTTTTCTTGGATCTAAATAATACGAAACCTCACTCTATGATTTGAAGTTAAAATCCTTAATTATGGTTATATAGTGACTTTTTTCACGTTTTTCATGTAGTTTGATATTACGTAAATATATTCATTTTCACCAATATTTCGATACTATTTCATGTAGTATCACGATACGTGATTTGGCCTTCAAATCTCAGAATTTCGCATAATATTGCATTTTAAGCAAGTTTTCTTGCATTTTGCTTCGTATAAAAAATCATCGAATTTAGCAATATTTTAACGTTTATCATCTCCTTTTCCTTCATGTGATTTAAACAAAATATCATCGAATTAGGCAATATTTTGCCGTTTTCCACGTTTTCGTGAATTTTCCATCCATGGGTATTAATTCATATATATATACGATAAAAATGATGCAAACACATAATTAATTAAATAATAACCTTAAATACTTCATTTTCAATCATCTATTTGTTTCTCGTTAAAATACTGAGTAAGATATTGAAAAGGGGAGAAGTTCGGTTTTTATTGCATATATCGACGTTTCAGCCGGATTAGAGCGGTTTTACGTGTACATCTTCCCTCGTTAATATAAACGGAAAATCAAGAACATTATAGTTAATTCTAATGAAAACACATTGTTTTTTATCATTTGTATTGGAAACAACATTGTCATGTCTTTTCTTGGAACTAAATAATACGAAACCTCGCTCTATGATTTGAAGTTAAAATCCTCAAATATGGTTATATAGTGACTTTTTTCACGTTTTTCATGTAGTTTGATATTACGTAAATATATTCATTTTTACCAATATTTCGATACTATTTCATGTAGTATCACGATATGTGATTTGGCCTTCAAATCTCAGAATTTCGCATAATATTGCATTTTAAACAAGTTTTCTTGCATTTTGCTTCGTACGAAAAATCATTGAATTTAGCAATATTTTAACGTTTATCATCTCCTTTTCCTTCATGTGATTTAAACAAAATATCATCGAATTAGGCAATATTTTGCCGTTTTCCAT
>NC_091216.1:1176315-1208130 GCF_040958095.1 Procambarus clarkii
TTTACGATAATATGAGCAACAACGTATGAATTGCAAATTACCCTTAATATTTGATTTTCAATCACTATTTGTACCTTGTTAAAATAGTGATCAGATATTGATTAAGAGAGATTTTTCTGTTTTTATTGCATATTTCGACGTTTCAGCCGGATGAAAAGCGGTTTTACGAGTACCTCTTTTTTCGGTAATACAAACGGAAATTCAGGAACATTTTAGGTAATTCTAAAGAAAACACATTGATTTTTATCATTTGAATTGGAAACAACGTTTTCATTTGCCTTTTTAATGATCAAAATAATACGCAACCTTGCTCTATGATTTTATGTAAAAAATCCTCGAATTTGGTATTATAGTGACTTTTTTCACGTTTTTCATGTAGAGTGATTTAGGTGAAATTGTTCGGATTTACTAATATTTTGATACTACTTCATGTTGTCCCACTATATGTGATTTGGCCTTCAAATCTCAGAATTTCCCGTAATATTACGTTTTTAAGCAAGTTATCTTGCATTGTGCTTTGTACTTAATATCATCGAATTTTGCAACATTTTGAGGTTTTCATCCTTGTTTCCTTTATGAGATATAAACCAAATAGCAACGATTTAGGCAATATTTTGCCGTTTTTCTGCGTTTTCTAGCCTTTTCTGTTTATTGTCATTAATTCAATTAAATTGACGATAAATATGATGCAAACACGTAATTAATTGCAAATTAAAATTAAATACTTGATTTTAAATCAACAACCTGTACCTAGTTAAAATAGTGAGTAAGATATTGATTAGGAGAGAATTTCTGTTTTTATTGCATATTTCGCCGTTTCAGCCAGATTAGAGCAGTTTTACGAATTCAGAAATAAACGGAAATTCATGAACGTTTTAGGTAATTCTAAAGAAAACACATTGATTTTATCATTTGAATTGAAAACATCGTTTTCACATGCCTTTTTAATGATCAAAAAGTTACCCAACCTCGCTCTAAGATTTTAAGTAAAAATCCTCGAGTTTGGTATTATAGTGACTTTTTTCACGTTTTTCATGTAGGGTGATTTTAGGTAAAAATGTTCGAAATTTCTAACATTTTGATACTACTTAATGTTGTCTCTCTATTTGTGATTTGGCCTACAAATCTCAGAATTTCACATATTGCGTTTTTAAGCAAGTTTTCTTGCATTGTGCCTTGTACATAAAATCATCGAATTTATCAATATTTTGAGGTTTTTCATCGTTGTTTCCTTTATGAGATTTCATCCAAATATCAAAGATTTAGGCCATATTTGACCGTTTTACAACGTTTCAAGCATTTTCGGTTTATTGCTATTAATTCATTAAATTTGCGATAAATATGATGCAAACACGTAATGAATTGCAAATTACCCTTAATATTTGATTATCAATCAACTATTTGTACCTTGTTAAAATAGTGAGTCAGATATTGATTAAGAGAGATTTTCTGTTTTTATTGCATATTTCGACGTTTCAGCCGGATTAAAGCGGTTTTACGAATACCTCTTTTTCGGTAATACAAACGGAAATTCAGGAACATTTTAGGTAATTCTAAAGAAAACACATTGATTTTTATCATTTGAATTGGAAACAACGTTTTCATATGCCTTTTTAATGATCAAAATAATACGCAACCTTGCTCTATGATTTTATGTAAAAAATCCTCGAATTTGGTATTATAGTGACTTTTTTCACGTTTTTCATGTAGAGTGATTTAGGTGAAATTGTTCGGATTTACTAATATTTTGATACTACTTCATGTTGTCCCACTATATGTGATTTGGCCTTCAAATCTCAGAATTTCTCGTAATATTACGTTTTTAAGCAAGTTTTCTTGCATTGTGCTTTGTACTTAATATCATCGAATTTTGCAATATTTTGAGGTTTTTCATCCTTGTTTCCTTTATGAGATATAAACCAAATAGCAACGATTTAGGCAATATTTTGCCGTTTTTCTGCGTTTTCTAGCCTTTTCTGTTTATTGTCATTAATTCAATTAAATTTACGATAAATATGATGCAAACACGTAATTAATTGCAAATTAAAATTAAATACTTGATTTTAAATCAACTATCTGTACCTCGTTAAAATAGTGAGTAAGATATTGATTAGGAGAGAATTTCTGTTTTTATTGCATATTTCGACGTTTCAGCCAGATTAGAGCAGTTTTACGAATTCAGAAATAAACGGAAATTCATGAACGTTTTAGGTAATTCTAAAGAAAACACATTGATTTTATCAATTGAATTGAAAACATCGTTTTCACATGCCTTTTTAATGATCAAAATAATACGCACCCTCGCTCTAAGATTTTAAGTAAAAATCCTCGAGTTTTGTATTATAGTGACTTTTTTTACGTTTTTCATGTAGGGTGATTTTAGGTAAAAATGTTCGAAATTTCTAACCTTTTGATACTACTTAATGTTGTCTCTCTATTTGTGATTTGGCCTACAAATCTCAGAATTTCACATATTGCGTTTTTAAGCAAGTTTTCTTGCATTGTGCCTTGTACATAAAATCATCGAATTTATCAATTATTTGAGGTTTTTCATCGTTGTTTCCTTTATGAGATTTCATCCAAATATCAAAGATTTAGGCCATATTTGGCCGTTTTACAACGTTTCAAGCATTTTCGGTTTATTGCTATTAATTCATTAAATTTACGATAAATATGATGCAAACACGTAATGAATTGCAAATTACCCTTAAATATTTGATTTTCAATCAACTATTTGTACCTTGTTAAAATAGTGAGTCAGATATTGATTAAGAGAGATTTTCTGTTTTTATTGCATATTTCGACGTTTCAGCCGGATGAAAGCGGTTTTACGAGTACCTCTTTTTTCGGTAATACAAACGGAAATTCAGGAACATTTTAGGTAATTCTAAAGAAAACACATTGATTTTTATCATTTGAATTGGAAACAACGTTTTCATTTGCCTTTTTAATGATCAAAATAATACGCAACCTTGCTCTATGATTTTATGTAAAAAATCCTCGAATTTGGTATTATAGTGACTTTTTTCACGTTTTTCATGTAGAGTGATTTAGGTGAAATTGTTCGGATTTACTAATATTTTGATACTACTTCATGTTGTCCCACTATATGTGATTTGGCCTTCAAATCTCAGAATTTCCCGTAATATTACGTTTTTAAGCAAGTTATCTTGCATTGTGCTTTGTACTTAATATCATCGAATTTTGCAACATTTTGAGGTTTTTCATCCTTGTTTCCTTTATGAGATATAAACCAAATAGCAACGATTTAGGCAATATTTTGCCGTTTTTCTGCGTTTTCTAGCCTTTTCTGTTTATTGTCATTAATTCAATTAAATTGACGATAAATATGATGCAAACACGTAATTAATTGCAAATTAAAATTAAATACTTGATTTTAAATCAACAACCTGTACCTCGTTAAAATAGTGAGTAAGATATTGATTAGGAGAGAATTTCTGTTTTTATTGCATATTTCGCCGTTTCAGCCAGATTAGAGCAGTTTTACGAATTCAGAAATAAACGGAAATTCATGAACGTTTTAGGTAATTCTAAAGAAAACACATTGATTTTATCATTTGAATTGAAAACATCGTTTTCACATGCCTTTTTAATGATCAAAAAGTTACCCAACCTCGCTCTAAGATTTTAAGTAAAAATCCTCGAGTTTGGTATTATAGTGACTTTTTTCACGTTTTTCATGTAGGGTGATTTTAGGTAAAAATGTTCGAAATTTCTAACATTTTGATACTACTTAATGTTGTCTCTCTATTTGTGATTTGGCCTACAAATCTCAGAATTTCACATATTGCGTTTTTAAGCAAGTTTTCTTGCATTGTGCCTTGTACATAAAATCATCGAATTTATCAATATTTTGAGGTTTTTCATCGTTGTTTCCTTTATGAGATTTCATCCAAATATCAAAGATTTAGGCCATATTTGACCGTTTTACAACGTTTCAAGCATTTTCGGTTTATTGCTATTAATTCATTAAATTTGCGATAAATATGATGCAAACACGTAATGAATTGCAAATTACCCTTAATATTTGATTATCAATCAACTATTTGTACCTTGTTAAAATAGTGAGTCAGATATTGATTAAGAGAGATTTTCTGTTTTTATTGCATATTTCGACGTTTCAGCCGGATTAAAGCGGTTTTACGAATACCTCTTTTTCGGTAATACAAACGGAAATTCAGGAACATTTTAGGTAATTCTAAAGAAAACACATTGATTTTTATCATTTGAATTGGAAACAACGTTTTCATATGCCTTTTTAATGATCAAAATAATACGCAACCTTGCTCTATGATTTTATGTAAAAAATCCTCGAATTTGGTATTATAGTGACTTTTTTCACGTTTTTCATGTAGAGTGATTTAGGTGAAATTGTTCGGATTTACTAATATTTTGATACTACTTCATGTTGTCCCACTATATGTGATTTGGCCTTCAAATCTCAGAATTTCTCGTAATATTACGTTTTTAAGCAAGTTTTCTTGCATTGTGCTTTGTACTTAATATCATCGAATTTTGCAATATTTTGAGGTTTTTCATCCTTGTTTCCTTTATGAGATATAAACCAAATAGCAACGATTTAGGCAATATTTTGCCGTTTTTCTGCGTTTTCTAGCCTTTTCTGTTTATTGTCATTAATTCAATTAAATTTACGATAAATATGATGCAAACACGTAATTAATTGCAAATTAAAATTAAATACTTGATTTTAAATCAACTATCTGTACCTCGTTAAAATAGTGAGTAAGATATTGATTAGGAGAGAATTTCTGTTTTTATTGCATATTTCGACGTTTCAGCCAGATTAGAGCAGTTTTACGAATTCAGAAATAAACGGAAATTCATGAACGTTTTAGGTAATTCTAAAGAAAACACATTGATTTTATCAATTGAATTGAAAACATCGTTTTCACATGCCTTTTTAATGATCAAAATAATACGCACCCTCGCTCTAAGATTTTAAGTAAAAATCCTCGAGTTTTGTATTATAGTGACTTTTTTTACGTTTTTCATGTAGGGTGATTTTAGGTAAAAATGTTCGAAATTTCTAACCTTTTGATACTACTTAATGTTGTCTCTCTATTTGTGATTTGGCCTACAAATCTCAGAATTTCACATATTGCGTTTTTAAGCAAGTTTTCTTGCATTGTGCCTTGTACATAAAATCATCGAATTTATCAATTATTTGAGGTTTTTCATCGTTGTTTCCTTTATGAGATTTCATCCAAATATCAAAGATTTAGGCCATATTTGGCCGTTTTACAACGTTTCAAGCATTTTCGGTTTATTGCTATTAATTCATTAAATTTACGATAAATATGATGCAAACACGTAATGAATTGCAAATTACCCTTAAATATTTGATTTTCAATCAACTATTTGTACCTTGTTAAAATAGTGAGTCAGATATTGATTAAGAGAGATTTTCTGTTTTTATTGCATATTTCGACGTTTCAGCCGGATGAAAGCGGTTTTACGAGTACCTCTTTTTTCGGTAATACAAACGGAAATTCAGGAACATTTTAGGTAATTCTAAAGAAAACACATTGATTTTTATCATTTGAATTGGAAACAACGTTTTCATTTGCCTTTTTAATGATCAAAATAATACGCAACCTTGCTCTATGATTTTATGTAAAAAATCCTCGAATTTGGTATTATAGTGACTTTTTTCACGTTTTTCATGTAGAGTGATTTAGGTGAAATTGTTCGGATTTACTAATATTTTGATACTACTTCATGTTGTCCCACTATATGTGATTTGGCCTTCAAATCTCAGAATTTCCCGTAATATTACGTTTTTAAGCAAGTTATCTTGCATTGTGCTTTGTACTTAATATCATCGAATTTTGCAACATTTTGAGGTTTTTCATCCTTGTTTCCTTTATGAGATATAAACCAAATAGCAACGATTTAGGCAATATTTTGCCGTTTTTCTGCGTTTTCTAGCCTTTTCTGTTTATTGTCATTAATTCAATTAAATTTACGATAAATATGATGCAAACACGTAATTAATTGCAAATTAAAATTAAATACTTGATTTTAAATCAACTATCTGTACCTCGTTAAAATAGTGAGTAAGATATTGATTAGGAGAGAATTTCTGTTTTTATTGCATATTTCGACGTTTCAGCCAGATTAGAGCAGTTTTACGAATTCAGAAATAAACGGAAATTCATGAACGTTTTAGGTAATTCTAAAGAAAACACATTGATTTTATCAATTGAATTGAAAACATCGTTTTCACATGCCTTTTTAATGATCAAAATAATACGCACCCTCGCTCTAAGATTTTAAGTAAAAATCCTCGAGTTTTGTATTATAGTGACTTTTTTTACGTTTTTCATGTAGGGTGATTTTAGGTAAAAATGTTCGAAATTTCTAACCTTTTGATACTACTTAATGTTGTCTCTCTATTTGTGATTTGGCCTACAAATCTCAGAATTTCACATATTGCGTTTTTAAGCAAGTTTTCTTGCATTGTGCCTTGTACATAAAATCATCGAATTTATCAATTATTTGAGGTTTTTCATCGTTGTTTCCTTTATGAGATTTCATCCAAATATCAAAGATTTAGGCCATATTTGGCCGTTTTACAACGTTTCAAGCATTTTCGGTTTATTGCTATTAATTCATTAAATTTACGATAAATATGATGCAAACACGTAATGAATTGCAAATTACCCTTAAATATTTGATTTTCAATCAACTATTTGTACCTTGTTAAAATAGTGAGTCAGATATTGATTAAGAGAGATTTTCTGTTTTTATTGCATATTTCGACGTTTCAGCCGGATGAAAGCGGTTTTACGAGTACCTCTTTTTTCGGTAATACAAACGGAAATTCAGGAACATTTTAGGTAATTCTAAAGAAAACACATTGATTTTTATCATTTGAATTGGAAACAACGTTTTCATTTGCCTTTTTAATGATCAAAATAATACGCAACCTTGCTCTATGATTTTATGTAAAAAATCCTCGAATTTGGTATTATAGTGACTTTTTTCACGTTTTTCATGTAGAGTGATTTAGGTGAAATTGTTCGGATTTACTAATATTTTGATACTACTTCATGTTGTCCCACTATATGTGATTTGGCCTTCAAATCTCAGAATTTCCCGTAATATTACGTTTTTAAGCAAGTTATCTTGCATTGTGCTTTGTACTTAATATCATCGAATTTTGCAACATTTTGAGGTTTTTCATCCTTGTTTCCTTTATGAGATATAAACCAAATAGCAACGATTTAGGCAATATTTTGCCGTTTTTCTGCGTTTTCTAGCCTTTTCTGTTTATTGTCATTAATTCAATTAAATTGACGATAAATATGATGCAAACACGTAATTAATTGCAAATTAAAATTAAATACTTGATTTTAAATCAACAACCTGTACCTCGTTAAAATAGTGAGTAAGATATTGATTAGGAGAGAATTTCTGTTTTTATTGCATATTTCGCCGTTTCAGCCAGATTAGAGCAGTTTTACGAATTCAGAAATAAACGGAAATTCATGAACGTTTTAGGTAATTCTAAAGAAAACACATTGATTTTATCATTTGAATTGAAAACATCGTTTTCACATGCCTTTTTAATGATCAAAAAGTTACCCAACCTCGCTCTAAGATTTTAAGTAAAAATCCTCGAGTTTGGTATTATAGTGACTTTTTTCACGTTTTTCATGTAGGGTGATTTTAGGTAAAAATGTTCGAAATTTCTAACATTTTGATACTACTTAATGTTGTCTCTCTATTTGTGATTTGGCCTACAAATCTCAGAATTTCACATATTGCGTTTTTAAGCAAGTTTTCTTGCATTGTGCCTTGTACATAAAATCATCGAATTTATCAATATTTTGAGGTTTTTCATCGTTGTTTCCTTTATGAGATTTCATCCAAATATCAAAGATTTAGGCCATATTTGACCGTTTTACAACGTTTCAAGCATTTTCGGTTTATTGCTATTAATTCATTAAATTTGCGATAAATATGATGCAAACACGTAATGAATTGCAAATTACCCTTAATATTTGATTATCAATCAACTATTTGTACCTTGTTAAAATAGTGAGTCAGATATTGATTAAGAGAGATTTTCTGTTTTTATTGCATATTTCGACGTTTCAGCCGGATTAAAGCGGTTTTACGAATACCTCTTTTTCGGTAATACAAACGGAAATTCAGGAACATTTTAGGTAATTCTAAAGAAAACACATTGATTTTTATCATTTGAATTGGAAACAACGTTTTCATATGCCTTTTTAATGATCAAAATAATACGCAACCTTGCTCTATGATTTTATGTAAAAAATCCTCGAATTTGGTATTATAGTGACTTTTTTCACGTTTTTCATGTAGAGTGATTTAGGTGAAATTGTACGGATTAACTAATATTTTGATACTACTTCATGTTGTCCCACTATATGTGATTTGGCCTTCAAATCTCAGAATTTCCCGTAATATTACGTTTTTAAGGAAGTTATCTTGCATTGTGCTTTGTACTTAATATCATCGAATTTTGCAATATTTTGAGGTTTTTCATCCTTGTTTCCTTTATGAGATATAAACCAAATAGCAACGATTTAGGCAATATTTTGCCGTTTTTCTGCGTTTTCTAGCCTTTTCTGTTTATTGTCATTAATTCAATTAAATTTACGATAAATATGATGCAAACACGTAATTAATTGCAAATTAAAATTAAATTCTTGATTTTAAATCAACTATCTGTACCTCGTTAAAATAGTGAGTAAGATATTGATTAGGAGAGAATTTCTGTTTTTATTGCATATTTCGACGTTTCAGCCAGATTAGAGCAGTTTTACGAATTCAGAAATAAACGGAAATTCATGAACGTTTTAGGTAATTCTAAAGAAAACACATTGATTTTATCATTTGAATTGAAAACATCGTTTTCACATGCCTTTTTAATGATCAAAAAATTACCCAACCTCGCTCTAAGATTTTAAGTAAAAATCCTCGAGTTTGGTATTATAGTGACTTTTTTCACGTTTTTCATGTAGGGTGATTTTAGGTAAAAATGTTCGAAATTTCTAACATTTTGATACCACTTAATGTTGTCTCTCTATTTGTGATTTGGCCTACAAATCTCAGAATTTCACATATTGCGTTTTTAAGCAAGTTTTCTTGCATTGTGCCTTGTACATAAAATCATCGAATTTATCAATATTTTGAGGTTTTTCATCGTTGTTTCCTTTATGAGATTTCATCCAAATATCAAAGATTTAGGCCATATTTGGCCGTTTTACAACGTTTCAAGCATTTTCGGTTTATTGCTATTAATTCATTAAATTTACGATAAATATGATGCAAACACGTAATGAATTGCAAATTACCCTAAAATATTTGATTTTCAATCAACTATTTGTAACTTGTTAAAATAGTTAGTCAGATATTGATTAAGAGAGATTTTCTGTTTTTATTGCATATTTCGACGTTTCAGCCGGATTAAAGCGGTTTTACGAGTACCTCTTTTTTCTGTAATACAAACGGAAATTCAGGAACATTTTAGGTAATTCTAAAGAAAACACATTGATTTTTATCATTTGAATTGGAAACAACGTTTTCCTATGCCTTTTTAATGATCAAAATAATACGCAACCTTGCTCTATGATTTAATGTAAAAAATCCTCGAATTTGGTATTATAGTGACTTTTTTCACGTTTTTCATGTAGAGTGATTTAGGTGAAATTGTTCGGATTTACTAATATTTTGATACAACTTCATGTTGTCCCACTATATGTGATTTGGCCTTCAAATCTCAGAATTTCCCGTAATATTTCGTTTTTAAGCAAGTTATCTTGCATTGTGCTTTGTACTTAATATCATCGAATTTTGTCATATTTTGAGGTTTTTCATCCTTGTTTCCTTTATGAGATATAAACCAAATAGCAACGATTTAGGCAACATTTTGCCGTTTTTCCGCGTTTTCTAGCCTTTTCTGTTTATTGCCATTAATTCAATAAATTTACGATAAATATGATGCAAACACGTAATGAATTGCAAATTACCCTTAAATATTTGATTATCAATCAACTATTTGTACCTTGTTAAAATAGTGAGTCAGATATTGATTAAGAGAGATTTTCTGTTTTTATTGCATATTTCGACGTTTCAGCCGGATTAAAGCGGTTTTACGAATACCTCTTTTTTCGGTAATACAAACGGAAATTCAGGAACATTTTAGGCAATTCTAAAGAAAACACATTGATTTTTATCATTTGAATTGGAAACAACGTTTTCATATGCCTTTTTAATGATCAAAATAATACGCAACCTTGCTCTATGATTTTATGTAAAAAATCCTCGAATTTGGTATTATAGTGACTTTTTTCACGTTTTCATGTAGAGTGATTTAGGTGAAATTGTTCGGATTTACTAATATTTTGATACTACTTCATGTTGTCCCACTATATGTGATTTGGCCTTCAAATCTCAGAATTTCCCGTAATATTACGTTTTTAAGGAAGTTATCTTGCATTGTGCTTTTTACTTAATATCATCGAATTTTGCAATATTTTGAGGTTTTTCATCCTTGTTTCCTTTATGAGATATAAACCAAATAGCAACGATTTAGGCAATATTTTGCCGTTTTTCTGCGTTTTCTAGCCTTTTCTGTTTATTGTCATTAATTCAATTAAATTTACGATAAATATGATGCAAACACGTAATTAATTGCAAATTAAAATTAAATACTTGATTTTAAATCAACTATCTGTACCTCGTTAAAATAGTGAGTAAGATATTGATTAGGAGAGAATTTCTGTTTTTATTGCATATTTCGACGTTTCAGCCAGATTAGAGCAGTTTTACGAATTCAGAAAAACGGAAATTCATGAACGTTTTAGGTAATTCTAAAGAAAATACATTGCTTTTATCATTTGAATTGAAAACATCGTTTTCACATGCCTTTTTAATGATCAAAATATTACGCAACCTCGCTCTAAGATTTTAAGTAAAAATCCTCGAGTTTGGTATTATTGTGACTTTTTTCACGTTTTTCATGTAGGGTGATTTTAGGTAAAAATGTTCGAAATTTCTAACATTTTGATACTACTTAATGTTGTCTCTATTTGTGATTTGGCCTACAAATCTCAGAATTTCACATATTGCGTTTTTAAGCAAGTTTTCTTGCATTGTGCCTTGTACATAAAATCATCGAATTTATCAATATTTTGAGGTTTTTCATCGTTGTTTCCTTTATGAGATTTCATCCAAATATCAAAGATTTAGGCCATATTTGGCCGTTTTACAACGTTTCAAGCTTTTCGGTTTATTGCTATTAATTCATTATATTTACGATAAATATGATGCAAACACGTAATGAATTGCAAATTACCCTTAAATATTTGATTTTCAATCAACAATTTGTACCTTGGTAAAATAGTGAGTCAGATATTGATTAAGAGAGATTTTCTGTTTTTATTGCATATTTCGACGTTTCAGCCGGATTAAAGCGGTTTTACGAATACCTCTTTTTTCGGTAATACAAACGGAAATTCAGGAACATTTTAGGCAATTCTAAAGAAAACACATTGATTTTTATCATTTGAATTGGAAACAACGTTTTCATATGCCTTTTTAATGATCAAAATAATACGCAACCTTGCTCTATGATTTTATGTAAAAAATCCTCGAATTTGGTATTATAGTGACTTTTTTCACGTTTTTCATGTAGAGTGATTTAGGTGAAATTGTTCGGATTTACTAATATTTTGATACTACTTCATGTTGTCCCACTATATATGATTTGGCCTTCAAATCTCAGAATTTCCCGTAATATTACGTTTTTAAGGAAGTTATCTTGCATTGTGCTTTGTACTTAATATCATCGAATTTTGCAATTTTTTGAGGTTTTTCATCCTTGTTTCCTTTATGAGATATAAACCAAATAGCAACGATTTATGCAATATTTTGCCGTTTTTCTGCGTTTTCTAGCCTTTTCTGTTTATTGTCATTAATTCAATTAAATTTACGATAAATATGATGCAAACACGTAATTAATTGCAAATTAAAATTAAATTCTTGATTTTAAATCAACTATCTGTACCTCGTTAAAATAGTGAGTAAGATATTGATTAGGAGAGAATTTCTGTTTTTATTGCATATTTCGACGTTTCAGCCAGATTAGAGCAGTTTTACGAATTCAGAAATAAACGGAAATTCATGAACGTTTTAGGTAATTCTAAAGAAAACACATTGATTTTATCATTTGAATTGAAAACATCGTTTTCACATGCCTTTTTAATGATAAAAAAATTACCCAACCTCGCTCTAAGATTTTAAGTAAAAATCCTCGAGTTTGGTATTATAGTGACTTTTTTCACGTTTTTCATGTAGGGTGATTTTAGGTAAAAATGTTCGAAATTTCTAACATTTTGATACTACTTAATGTTGTCTCTCTATTTGTGATTTGGCCTACAAATCTCAGAATTTCACATATTGCGTTTTTAAGCAAGTTTTCTTGCATTGTGCCTTGTACATAAAATCATCGAATTTATCAATATTTTGAGGTTTTTCATCGTTGTTTCCTTTATGAGATTTCATCCAAATATCAAAGATTTAGGCCATATTTGGCCGTTTTACAACGTTTTAAGCATTTTCGGTTTATTGCTATTAATTCATTAAATTTACGATAAATATGATGCAAACACGTAATGAATTGCAAATTACCCTAAAATATTTGATTTTCAATCAACTATTTGTAACTTGTTAAAATAGTTAGTCAGATATTGATTAAGAGAGATTTTCTGTTTTTATTGCATATTTCGACGTTTCAGTCGGATTAAAGCGGTTTTACGAGTACCTCTTTTTTCTGTAATACAAACGGAAATTCAGGAACATTTTAGGTAATTCTAAAGAAAACACATTGATTTTTATCATTTGAATTGGAAACAACGTTTTCCTATGCCTTTTTAATGATCAAAATAATGCGCAACCTTGCTCTATGATTTTATGTAAAAAATCCTCGAATTTGGTATTATAGTGACTTTTTTCACGTTTTTCATGTAGAGTGATTTAGGTGAAATTGTTCGTATTTACTAATATTTTGATACAACTTCATGTTGTCCCACTATATGTGATTTGGCCTTCAAATCTCAGAATTTCCCGTAATATTACGTTTTTAAGCAAGTTATCTTGCATTGTGCTTTTTACTTAATATCATCGAATTTTGCAATATTTTGAGGTTTTTCATCCTTGTTTCCTTTATGAGATATAAACCAAATAGCAACGATTTAGGCAATATTTTGCCGTTTTTCTGCGTTTTCTAGCCTTTTCTGTTTATTGTCATTAATTCAATTAAATTTACGATAAATATGATGCAAACACGTAATTAATTGCAAATTAAAATTAAATACTTGATTTTAAATCAACTATCTGTACCTCGTTAAAATAGTGAGTAAGATATTGATTAGGAGAGAATTTCTGTTTTTATTGCATATTTCGACGTTTCAGCCAGATTAGAGCAGTTTTACGAATTCAGAAAAACGGAAATTCATGAACGTTTTAGGTAATTCTAAAGAAAATACATTGCTTTTATCATTTGAATTGAAAACATCGTTTTCACATGCCTTTTTAATGATCAAAATATTACGCAACCTCGCTCTAAGATTTTAAGTAAAAATCCTCGAGTTTGGTATTATTGTGACTTTTTTCACGTTTTTCATGTAGGGTGATTTTAGGTAAAAATGTTCGAAATTTCTAACATTTTGATACTACTTAATGTTGTCTCTATTTGTGATTTGGCCTACAAATCTCAGAATTTCACATATTGCGTTTTTAAGCAAGTTTTCTTGCATTGTGCCTTGTACATAAAATCATCGAATTTATCAATATTTTGAGGTTTTTCATCGTTGTTTCCTTTATGAGATTTCATCCAAATATCAAAGATTTAGGCCATATTTGGCCGTTTTACAACGTTTCAAGCTTTTCGGTTTATTGCTATTAATTCATTATATTTACGATAAATATGATGCAAACACGTAATGAATTGCAAATTACCCTTAAATATTTGATTTTCAATCAACAATTTGTACCTTGGTAAAATAGTGAGTCAGATATTGATTAAGAGAGATTTTCTGTTTTTATTGCATATTTCGACGTTTCAGCCGGATTAAAGCGGTTTTACGAATACCTCTTTTTTCGGTAATACAAACGGAAATTCAGGAACATTTTAGGTAATTCTAAAGAAAACACATTGATTTTTATCATTTGAATTGGAAACAACGTTTTCATTTGCCTTTTTAATGATCAAAATAATACGCAACCTTGCTCTATGATTTTATGTAAAAAATCCTCGAATTTGGTATTATAGTGACTTTTTTCACGTTTTTCATGTAGAGTGATTTAGGTGAAATTGTTCGGATTTACTAATATTTTGATACTACTTCATGTTGTCCCACTATATGTGATTTGGCCTTCAAATCTCAGAATTTCCCGTAATATTACGTTTTTAAGCAAGTTATCTTGCATTGTGCTTTGTACTTAATATCATCGAATTTTGCAATATTTTGAGGTTTTTCATCCTTGTTTCCTTTATGAGATATAAACCAAATAGCAACGATTTAGGCAATATTTTGCCGTTTTTCTGCGTTTTCTAGCCTTTTCTGTTTATTGTCATTAATTCAATTAAATTTACGATAAATATGATGCAAACACGTAATTAATTGCAAATTAAAATTAAATACTTGATTTTAAATCAACAACCTGTACCTCGTTAAAATAGTGAGTAAGATATTGATTAGGAGAGAATTTCTGTTTTTATTGCATATTTCGACGTTTCAGCCAGATTAGAGCAGTTTTACGAATTCAGAAATAAACGGAAATTCATGAACGTTTTAGGTAATTCTAAAGAAAACACATTGATTTTATCATTTGAATTGAAAACATCGTTTTCACATGCCTTTTTAATGATCAAAAAATTACCCAACCTCGCTCTAAGATTTTAAGTAAAAATCCTCGAGTTTGGTATTATAGTGACTTTTTTCACGTTTTTCATGTAGGGTGATTTTAGGTAAAAATGTTCGAAATTTCTAACATTTTGATACTACTTAATGTTGTCTCTCTATTTGTGATTTGGCCTACAAATCTCAGAATTTCACATATTGCGTTTTTAAGCAAGTTTTCTTGCATTGTGCCTTGTACATAAAATCATCGAATTTATCAATATTTTGAGGTTTTTCATCGTTGTTTCCTTTATGAGATTTCATCCAAATATCAAAGATTTAGGCCATATTTGACCGTTTTACAACGTTTCAAGCATTTTCGGTTTATTGCTATTAATTCATTAAATTTGCGATAAATATGATGCAAACACGTAATGAATTGCAAATTACCCTTAATATTTGATTATCAATCAACTATTTGTACCTTGTTAAAATAGTGAGTCAGATATTGATTAAGAGAGATTTTCTGTTTTTATTGCATATTTCGACGTTTCAGCCGGATTAAAGCGGTTTTACGAATACCTCTTTTTCGGTAATACAAACGGAAATTCAGGAACATTTTGGGTAATTCTAAAGAAAACACATTGATTTTTATCATTTGAATTGGAAACAACGTTTTCATATGCCTTTTTAATGATCAAAATAATACGCAACCTTGCTCTATGATTTTATGTAAAAAATCCT
The DNA here is from genome assembly GCF_040958095.1 of Procambarus clarkii. Lineage (NCBI taxonomy): Eukaryota > Metazoa > Arthropoda > Malacostraca > Decapoda > Cambaridae > Procambarus > Procambarus clarkii. The sequence continues at coordinate 1,191,981 of NC_091216.1, forward strand.
CGAATTTGGTATTATAGTGACTTTTTTCACGTTTTTCATGTAGAGTGATTTAGGTGAAATTGTTCGGATTAACTAATATTTTGATACTACTTCATGTTGTCCCACTATATGTGATTTGGCCTTCAAATCTCAGAATTTCCCGTAATATTACGTTTTTAAGGAAGTTATCTTGCATTGTGCTTTGTACTTAATATCATCGAATTTTGCAATATTTTGAGGTTTTTCATCCTTGTTTCCTTTATGAGATATAAACCAAATAGCAACGATTTAGGCAATATTTTGCCGTTTTTCTGCGTTTTCTAGCCTTTTCTGTTTATTGTCATTAATTCAATTAAATTTACGATAAATATGATGCAAACACGTAATTAATTGCAAATTAAAATTAAATTCTTGATTTTAAATCAACTATCTGTACCTCGTTAAAATAGTGAGTAAGATATTGATTAGGAGAGAATTTCTGTTTTTATTGCATATTTCGACGTTTCAGCCAGATTAGAGCAGTTTTACGAATTCAGAAATAAACGGAAATTCATGAACGTTTTAGGTAATTCTAAAGAAAACACATTGATTTTATCATTTGAATTGAAAACATCGTTTTCACATGCCTTTTTAATGATCAAAAAATTACCCAACCTCGCTCTAAGATTTTAAGTAAAAATCCTCGAGTTTGGTATTATAGTGACTTTTTTCACGTTTTTCATGTAGGGTGATTTTAGGTAAAAATGTTCGAAATTTCTAACATTTTGATACCACTTAATGTTGTCTCTCTATTTGTGATTTGGCCTACAAATCTCAGAATTTCACATATTGCGTTTTTAAGCAAGTTTTCTTGCATTGTGCCTTGTACATAAAATCATCGAATTTATCAATATTTTGAGGTTTTTCATCGTTGTTTCCTTTATGAGATTTCATCCAAATATCAAAGATTTAGGCCATATTTGGCCGTTTTACAACGTTTCAAGCATTTTCGGTTTATTGCTATTAATTCATTAAATTTACGATAAATATGATGCAAACACGTAATGAATTGCAAATTACCCTAAAATATTTGATTTTCAATCAACTATTTGTAACTTGTTAAAATAGTTAGTCAGATATTGATTAAGAGAGATTTTCTGTTTTTATTGCATATTTCGACGTTTCAGCCGGATTAAAGCGGTTTTACGAGTACCTCTTTTTTCTGTAATACAAACGGAAATTCAGGAACATTTTAGGTAATTCTAAAGAAAACACATTGATTTTTATCATTTGAATTGGAAACAACGTTTTCCTATGCCTTTTTAATGATCAAAATAATACGCAACCTTGCTCTATGATTTAATGTAAAAAATCCTCGAATTTGGTATTATAGTGACTTTTTTCACGTTTTTCATGTAGAGTGATTTAGGTGAAATTGTTCGGATTTACTAATATTTTGATACAACTTCATGTTGTCCCACTATATGTGATTTGGCCTTCAAATCTCAGAATTTCCCGTAATATTACGTTTTTAAGCAAGTTATCTTGCATTGTGCTTTGTACTTAATATCATCGAATTTTGTCATATTTTGAGGTTTTTCATCCTTGTTTCCTTTATGAGATATAAACCAAATAGCAACGATTTAGGCAATATTTTGCCGTTTTTCCGCGTTTTCTAGCCTTTTCTGTTTATTGCCATTAATTCAATAAATTTACGATAAATATGATGCAAACACGTAATGAATTGCAAATTACCCTTAAATATTTGATTATCAATCAACTATTTGTACCTTGTTAAAATAGTGAGTCAGATATTGATTAAGAGAGATTTTCTGTTTTTATTGCATATTTCGACGTTTCAGCCGGATTAAAGCGGTTTTACGAATACCTCTTTTTTCGGTAATACAAACGGAAATTCAGGAACATTTTAGGCAATTCTAAAGAAAACACATTGATTTTTATCATTTGAATTGGAAACAACGTTTTCATATGCCTTTTTAATGATCAAAATAATACGCAACCTTGCTCTATGATTTTATGTAAAAAATCCTCGAATTTGGTATTATAGTGACTTTTTTCACGTTTTCATGTAGAGTGATTTAGGTGAAATTGTTCGGATTTACTAATATTTTGATACTACTTCATGTTGTCCCACTATATGTGATTTGGCCTTCAAATCTCAGAATTTCCCGTAATATTACGTTTTTAAGGAAGTTATCTTGCATTGTGCTTTTTACTTAATATCATCGAATTTTGCAATATTTTGAGGTTTTTCATCCTTGTTTCCTTTATGAGATATAAACCAAATAGCAACGATTTAGGCAATATTTTGCCGTTTTTCTGCGTTTTCTAGCCTTTTCTGTTTATTGTCATTAATTCAATTAAATTTACGATAAATATGATGCAAACACGTAATTAATTGCAAATTAAAATTAAATACTTGATTTTAAATCAACTATCTGTACCTCGTTAAAATAGTGAGTAAGATATTGATTAGGAGAGAATTTCTGTTTTTATTGCATATTTCGACGTTTCAGCCAGATTAGAGCAGTTTTACGAATTCAGAAAAACGGAAATTCATGAACGTTTTAGGTAATTCTAAAGAAAATACATTGCTTTTATCATTTGAATTGAAAACATCGTTTTCACATGCCTTTTTAATGATCAAAATATTACGCAACCTCGCTCTAAGATTTTAAGTAAAAATCCTCGAGTTTGGTATTATTGTGACTTTTTTCACGTTTTTCATGTAGGGTGATTTTAGGTAAAAATGTTCGAAATTTCTAACATTTTGATACTACTTAATGTTGTCTCTATTTGTGATTTGGCCTACAAATCTCAGAATTTCACATATTGCGTTTTTAAGCAAGTTTTCTTGCATTGTGCCTTGTACATAAAATCATCGAATTTATCAATATTTTGAGGTTTTTCATCGTTGTTTCCTTTATGAGATTTCATCCAAATATCAAAGATTTAGGCCATATTTGGCCGTTTTACAACGTTTCAAGCTTTTCGGTTTATTGCTATTAATTCATTATATTTACGATAAATATGATGCAAACACGTAATGAATTGCAAATTACCCTTAAATATTTGATTTTCAATCAACAATTTGTACCTTGGTAAAATAGTGAGTCAGATATTGATTAAGAGAGATTTTCTGTTTTTATTGCATATTTCGACGTTTCAGCCGGATTAAAGCGGTTTTACGAATACCTCTTTTTTCGGTAATACAAACGGAAATTCAGGAACATTTTAGGCAATTCTAAAGAAAACACATTGATTTTTATCATTTGAATTGGAAACAACGTTTTCATATGCCTTTTTAATGATCAAAATAATACGCAACCTTGCTCTATGATTTTATGTAAAAAATCCTCGAATTTGGTATTATAGTGACTTTTTTCACGTTTTTCATGTAGAGTGATTTAGGTGAAATTGTTCGGATTTACTAATATTTTGATACTACTTCATGTTGTCCCACTATATATGATTTGGCCTTCAAATCTCAGAATTTCCCGTAATATTACGTTTTTAAGGAAGTTATCTTGCATTGTGCTTTGTACTTAATATCATCGAATTTTGCAATATTTTGAGGTTTTTCATCCTTGTTTCCTTTATGAGATATAAACCAAATAGCAACGATTTATGCAATATTTTGCCGTTTTTCTGCGTTTTCTAGCCTTTTCTGTTTATTGTCATTAATTCAATTAAATTTACGATAAATATGATGCAAACACGTAATTAATTGCAAATTAAAATTAAATTCTTGATTTTAAATCAACTATCTGTACCTCGTTAAAATAGTGAGTAAGATATTGATTAGGAGAGAATTTCTGTTTTTATTGCATATTTCGACGTTTCAGCCAGATTAGAGCAGTTTTACGAATTCAGAAATAAACGGAAATTCATGAACGTTTTAGGTAATTCTAAAGAAAACACATTGATTTTATCATTTGAATTGAAAACATCGTTTTCACATGCCTTTTTAATGATAAAAAAATTACCCAACCTCGCTCTAAGATTTTAAGTAAAAATCCTCGAGTTTGGTATTATAGTGACTTTTTTCACGTTTTTCATGTAGGGTGATTTTAGGTAAAAATGTTCGAAATTTCTAACATTTTGATACTACTTAATGTTGTCTCTCTATTTGTGATTTGGCCTACAAATCTCAGAATTTCACATATTGCGTTTTTAAGCAAGTTTTCTTGCATTGTGCCTTGTACATAAAATCATCGAATTTATCAATATTTTGAGGTTTTTCATCGTTGTTTCCTTTATGAGATTTCATCCAAATATCAAAGATTTAGGCCATATTTGGCCGTTTTACAACGTTTTAAGCATTTTCGGTTTATTGCTATTAATTCATTAAATTTACGATAAATATGATGCAAACACGTAATGAATTGCAAATTACCCTAAAATATTTGATTTTCAATCAACTATTTGTAACTTGTTAAAATAGTTAGTCAGATATTGATTAAGAGAGATTTTCTGTTTTTATTGCATATTTCGACGTTTCAGTCGGATTAAAGCGGTTTTACGAGTACCTCTTTTTTCTGTAATACAAACGGAAATTCAGGAACATTTTAGGTAATTCTAAAGAAAACACATTGATTTTTATCATTTGAATTGGAAACAACGTTTTCCTATGCCTTTTTAATGATCAAAATAATACGCAACCTTGCTCTATGATTTTATGTAAAAAATCCTCGAATTTGGTATTATAGTGACTTTTTTCACGTTTTTCATGTAGAGTGATTTAGGTGAAATTGTTCGGATTTACTAATATTTTGATACAACTTCATGTTGTCCCACTATATGTGATTTGGCCTTCAAATCTCAGAATTTCCCGTAATATTACGTTTTTAAGCAAGTTATCTTGCATTGTGCTTTGTACTTAATATCATCGAATTTTGTCATATTTTGAGGTTTTTCATCCTTGTTTCCTTTATGAGATATAAACCAAATAGCAACGATTTAGGCAATATTTTGCCGTTTTTCCGCGTTTTCTAGCCTTTTCTGTTTATTGCCATTAATTCAATAAATTTACGATAAATATGATGCAAACACTTAATTATTTGCAAATTAAAATTAAATACTTGATTTTAAATCAACTATCTGTACCTCGTTAAAATAGTGAGTAAGATATTGATTAGGAGAGAATTTCTGTTTTTATTGCATATTTCGACGTTTCAGCCAGATTAGAGCAGTTTTACGAATTCAGAAAAACGGAAATTCATGAACGTTTTAGGTAATTCTAAAGAAAATACATTGCTTTTATCATTTGAATTGAAAACATCGTTTTCACATGCCTTTTTAATGATCAAAATATTACGCAACCTCGCTCTAAGATTTTAAGTAAAAATCCTCGAGTTTGGTATTATTGTGACTTTTTTCACGTTTTTCATGTAGGGTGATTTTAGGTAAAAATGTTCGAAATTTCTAACATTTTGATACTACTTAATGTTGTCTCTCTATTTGTGATTTGGCCTACAAATCTCAGAATTTCACATATTGCGTTTTTAAGCAAGTTTTCTTGCATTGTGCCTTGTACATAAAATCATCGAATTTATCAATATTTTGAGGTTTTTCATCGTTGTTTCCTTTATGAGATTTCATCCAAATATCAAAGATTTAGGCCATATTTGGCCGTTTTACAACGTTTCAAGCTTTTCGGTTTATTGCTATTAATTCATTATATTTACGATAAATATGATGCAAACACGTAATGAATTGCAAATTACCCTTAAATATTTGATTTTCAATCAACAATTTGTACCTTGGTAAAATAGTGAGTCAGATATTGATTAAGAGAGATTTTCTGTTTTTATTGCATATTTCGACGTTTCAGCCGGATTAAAGCGGTTTTACGAATACCTCTTTTTTCGGTAATACAAACGGAAATTCAGGAACATTTTAGGCAATTCTAAAGAAAACACATTGATTTTTATCATTTGAATTGGAAACAACGTTTTCATATGCCTTTTTAATGATCAAAATAATACGCAACCTTGCTCTATGATTTTATGTAAAAAATCCTCGAATTTGGTATTATAGTGACTTTTTTCACGTTTTTCATGTAGAGTGATTTAGGTGAAATTGTTCGGATTTACTAATATTTTGATACTACTTCATGTTGTCCCACTATATGTGATTTGGCCTTCAAATCTCAGAATTTCCCGTAATATTACGTTTTTAAGCAAGTTATCTTGCATTGTGCTTTGTACTTAATATCATCGAATTTTGCAATATTTTGAGGTTTTTCATCCTTGTTTCCTTTATGAGATATAAACCAAATAGCAACGATTTAGGCAATATTTTGCCGTTTTTCCGCGTTTTCTAGCCTTTTCTGTTTATTGCCATTAATTCAATTAAATTTACGATAAATATGATGCAAACACGTAATTAATTGCAAATTAAAATTAAATACTTGATTTTAAATCAACTATCTGTACCTCGTTAAAATAGTGAGTAAGATATTGATTAGGAGAGAATTTCTGTTTTTATTGCATATTTCGACGTTTCAGCCAGATTAGAGCAGTTTTACGAATTCAGAAAAACGGAAATTCATGAACGTTTTAGGTAATTCTAAAGAAAATACATTGATTTTTATCATTTGAATTGAAAACATCGTTTTCACATGCCTTTTTAATGATCAAAATATTACGCAACCTCGCTCTAAGATTTTAAGTAAAAATCCTCGAGTTTGGTATTATTGTGACTTTTTTCACGTTTTTCATGTAGGGTGATTTTAGGTAAAAATGTTCGAAATTTCTAACATTTTGATACTACTTAATGTTGTCTCTCTATTTGTGATTTGGCCTACAAATCTCAGAATTTCACATATTGCGTTTTTAAGCAAGTTTTCTTGCATTGTGCCTTGTACATAAAATCATCGAATTTATCAATATTTTGAGGTTTTTCATCGTTGTTTCCTTTATGAGATTTCATCCAAATATCAAAGATTTAGGCCATATTTGGCCGTTTTACAACGTTTCAAGCTTTTCGGTTTATTGCTATTAATTCATTATATTTACGATAAATATGATGCAAACACGTAATGAATTGCAAATTACCCTTAAATATTTGATTTTCAATCAACAATTTGTACCTTGGTAAAATAGTGAGTCAGATATTGATTAAGAGAGATTTTCTGTTTTTATTGCATATTTCGACGTTTCAGCCGGATTAAAGCGGTTTTACGAATACCTCTTTTTTCGGTAATACAAACGGAAATTCAGGAACATTTTAGGCAATTCTAAAGAAAACACATTGATTTTTATCATTTGAATTGGAAACAACGTTTTCATATGCCTTTTTAATGATCAAAATAATACGCAACCTTGCTCTATGATTTTATGTAAAAAATCCTCGAATTTGGTATTATAGTGACTTTTTTCACGTTTTTCATGTAGAGTGATTTAGGTGAAATTGTTCGGATTTACTAATATTTTGATACTACTTCATGTTGTCCCACTATATGTGATTTGGCCTTCAAATCTCAGAATTTCCCGTAATATTACGTTTTTAAGCAAGTTATCTTGCATTGTGCTTTGTACTTAATATCATCGAATTTTGTCATATTTTGAGGTTTTTCATCCTTGTTTCCTTTATGAGATATAAACCAAATAGCAACGATTTAGGCAATATTTTGCCGTTTTTCCGCGTTTTCTAGCCTTTTCTGTTTATTGCCATTAATTCAATAAATTTACGATAAATATGATGCAAACACGTAATTAATTGCAAATTAAAATTAAATACGTGATTTTAAATCAACTATCTGTACCTCGTTAAAATAGTGAGTAAGATATTGATTAGGAGAGAATTTCTGTTTTTATTGCATATTTCGACGTTTCAGCCAGATTAGAGCAGTTTTACGAATTCAGAAAAACGGAAATTCATGAACGTTTTAGGTAATTCTAAAGAAAATACATTGCTTTTATCATTTGAATTGAAAACATCGTTTTCACATGCCTTTTTAATGATCAAAATATTACGCAACCTCGCTCTAAGATTTTAAGTAAAAATCCTCGAGTTTGGTATTATTGTGACTTTTTTCACGTTTTTCATGTAGGGTGATTTTAGGTAAAAATGTTCGAAATTTCTAACATTTTGATACTACTTAATGTTGTCTCTCTATTTGTGATTTGGCCTACAAATCTCAGAATTTCACATATTGCGTTTTTAAGCAAGTTTTCTTGCATTGTGCCTTGTACATAAAATCATCGAATTTATCAATATTTTGAGGTTTTTCATCGTTGTTTCCTTTATGAGATTTCATCCAAATATCAAAGATTTAGGCCATATTTGGCCGTTTTACAACGTTTCAAGCTTTTCGGTTTATTGCTATTAATTCATTATATTTACGATAAATATGATGCAAACACGTAATGAATTGCAAATTACCCTTAAATATTTGATTTTCAATCAACAATTTGTACCTTGGTAAAATAGTGAGTCAGATATTGATTAAGAGAGATTTTCTGTTTTTATTGCATATTTCGACGTTTCAGCCGGATTAAAGCGGTTTTACGAATACCTCTTTTTTCGGTAATACAAACGGAAATTCAGGAACATTTTAGGCAATTCTAAAGAAAACACATTGATTTTTATCATTTGAATTGGAAACAACGTTTTCATATGCCTTTTTAATGATCAAAATAATACGCAACCTTGCTCTATGATTTTATGTCAAAAATCCTCGAATTTGGTATTATAGTGACTTTTTTCACGTTTTTCATGTAGAGTGATTTAGGTGAAATTGTTCGGATTTACTAATATTTTGATACTACTTCATGTTGTCCCACTATATGTGATTTGGCCTTCAAATCTCAGAATTTCCCGTAATATTACGTTTTTAAGCAAGTTATCTTGCATTGTGCTTTGTACTTAATATCATCGAATTTTGTCATATTTTGAGGTTTTTCATCCTTGTTTCCTTTATGAGATATAAACCAAATAGCAACGATTTAGGCAATATTTTGCCGTTTTTCCGCGTTTTCTAGCCTTTTCTGTTTATTGCCATTAATTCAATAAATTTACGATAAATATGATGCAAACACGTAATTAATTGCAAATTAAAATTAAATACTTGATTTTAAATCAACTATCTGTACCTCGTTAAAATAGTGAGTAAGATATTGATTAGGAGAGAATTTCTGTTTTTATTGCATATTTCGACGTTTCAGCCAGATTAGAGCAGTTTTACGAATTCAGAAAAACGGAAATTCATGAACGTTTTAGGTAATTCTAAAGAAAATACATTGCTTTTATCATTTGAATTGAAAACATCGTTTTCACATGCCTTTTTAATGATCAAAATATTACGCAACCTCGCTCTAAGATTTTAAGTAAAAATCCTCGAGTTTGGTATTATTGTGACTTTTTTCACGTTTTTCATGTAGGGTGATTTTAGGGAAAAATGTTCGAAATTTCTAACATTTTGATACTACTTAATGTTGTCTCTCTATTTGTGATTTGGCCTACAAATCTCAGAATTTCACATATTGCGTTTTTAAGCAAGTTTTCTTGCATTGTGCCTTGTACATAAAATCATCGAATTTATCAATATTTTGAGGTTTTTCATCGTTGTTTCCTTTATGAGATTTCATCCAAATATCAAAGATTTAGGCCATATTTGGCCGTTTTACAACGTTTCAAGCTTTTCGGTTTATTGCTATTAATTCATTATATTTACGATAAATATGATGCAAACACGTAATGAATTGCAAATTACCCTTAAATATTTGATTTTCAATCAACAATTTGTACCTTGGTAAAATAGTGAGTCAGATATTGATTAAGAGAGATTTTCTGTTTTTATTGCATATTTCGACGTTTCAGCCGGATTAAAGCGGTTTTACGAATACCTCTTTTTTCGGTAATACAAACGGAAATTCTGGAACATTTTAGGCAATTCTAAAGAAAACACATTGATTTTTATCATTTGAATTGGAAACAACGTTTTCATATGCCTTTTTAATGATCAAAATAATACGCAACCTTGCTCTATGATTTTATGTAAAAAATCCTCGAATTTGGTATTATAGTGACTTTTTTCACGTTTTTCATGTAGAGTGATTTAGGTGAAATTGTTCGGATTTACTAATATTTTGATACTACTTCATGTTGTCCCACTATATGTGATTTGGCCTTCAAATCTCAGAATTTCCCGTAATATTACGTTTTTAAGCAAGTTATCTTGCATTGTGCTTTGTACTTAATATCATCGAATTTTGTCATATTTTGAGGTTTTTCATCCTTGTTTCCTTTATGAGATATAAACCAAATAGCAACGATTTAGGCAATATTTTGCCGTTTTTCCGCGTTTTCTAGCCTTTTCTGTTTATTGCCATTAATTCAATAAATTTACGATAAATATGATGCAAACACGTAATTAATTGCAAATTAAAATTAAATTCTTGATTTTAAATCAACTATCTGTACCTCGTTAAAATAGTGAGTAAGATATTGATTAGGAGAGAATTTCTGTTTTTATTGCATATTTCGACGTTTCAGCCAGATTAGAGCAGTTTTACGAATTCAGAAAAACGGAAATTCATGAACGTTTTAGGTAATTCTAAAGAAAATACATTGCTTTTATCATTTGAATTGAAAACATCGTTTTCACATGCCTTTTTAATGATCAAAATATTACGCAACCTCGCTCTAAGATTTTAAGTAAAAATCCTCGAGTTTGGTATTATTGTGACTTTTTTCACGTTTTTCATGTAGGGTGATTTTAGGTAAAAATGTTCGAAATTTCTAACATTTTGATACTACTTAATGTTGTCTCTCTATTTGTGATTTGGCCTACAAATCTCAGAATTTCACATATTGCGTTTTTAAGCAAGTTTTCTTGCATTGTGCCTTGTACATAAAATCATCGAATTTATCAATATTTTGAGGTTTTTCATCGTTGTTTCCTTTATGAGATTTCATCCAAATATCAAAGATTTAGGCCATATTTGGCCGTTTTACAACGTTTCAAGCTTTTCGGTTTATTGCTATTAATTCATTATATTTACGATAAATATGATGCAAACACGTAATGAATTGCAAATTACCCTTAAATATTTGATTTTCAATCAACAATTTGTACCTTGGTAAAATAGTGAGTCAGATATTGATTAAGAGAGATTTTCTGTTTTTATTGCATATTTCGACGTTTCAGCCGGATTAAAGCGGTTTTACGAATACCTCTTTTTTCGGTAATACAAACGGAAATTCAGGAACATTTTAGGCAATTCTAAAGAAAACACATTGATTTTTATCATTTGAATTGGAAACAACGTTTTCATATGCCTTTTTAATGATCAAAATAATACGCAACCTTGCTCTATGATTTTATGTAAAAAATCCTCGAATTTGGTATTATAGTGACTTTTTTCACGTTTTTCATGTAGAGTGATTTAGGTGAAATTGTTCGGATTTACTAATATTTTGATACTACTTCATGTTGTCCCACTATATGTGATTTGGCCTTCAAATCTCAGAATTTCCCGTAATATTACGTTTTTAAGCAAGTTATCTTGCATTGTGCTTTGTACTTAATATCATCGAATTTTGTCATATTTTGAGGTTTTTCATCCTTGTTTCCTTTATGAGATATAAACCAAATAGCAACGATTTAGGCAATATTTTGCCGTTTTTCCGCGTTTTCTAGCCTTTTCTGTTTATTGCCATTAATTCAATAAATTTACGATAAATATGATGCAAACACGTAATTAATTGCAAATTAAAATTAAATACTTGATTTTAAATCAACTATCGGGACCTCGTTAAAATAGTGAGTAAGATATTGATTAGGAGAGAATTTCTGTTTTTATTGCATATTTCGACGTTTCAGCCAGATTAGAGCAGTTTTACGAATTCAGAAAAACGGAAATTCATGAACGTTTTAGGTAATTCTAAAGAAAATACATTGCTTTTATCATTTGAATTGAAAACATCGTTTTCACATGCCTTTTTAATGATCAAAATATTACGCAACCTCGCTCTAAGATTTTAAGTAAAAATCCTCGAGTTTGGTATTATTGTGACTTTTTTCACGTTTTTCATGTAGGGTGATTTTAGGTAAAAATGTTCGAAATTTCTAACATTTTGATACTACTTAATGTTGTCTCTCTATTTGTGATTTGGCCTACAAATCTCAGAATTTCACATATTGCGTTTTTAAGCAAGTTTTCTTGCATTGTGCCTTGTACATAAAATCATCGAATTTATCAATATTTTGAGGTTTTTGATCGTTGTTTCCTTTATGAGATTTCATCCAAATATCAAAGATTTAGGCCATATTTGGCCGTTTTACAACGTTTCAAGCTTTTCGGTTTATTGCTATTAATTCATTATATTTACGATAAATATGATGCAAACACGTAATGAATTGCAAATTACCCTTATATATTTGATTTTCAATCAACAATTTGTACCTTGGTAAAATAGTGAGTCAGATATTGATTAAGAGAGATTTTCTGTTTTTATTGCATATTTCGACGTTTCAGCCGGATTAAAGCGGTTTTACGAATACCTCTTTTTTTGGTAATACAAACGGAAATTCAGGAACATTTTAGGCAATTCTAAAGAAAACACATTGATTTTTATCATTTGAATTGGAAACAACGTTTTCATATGCCTTTTTAATGATCAAAATAATACGCAACCTTGCTCTATGATTTTATGTAAAAAATCCTCGAATTTGGTATTATAGTGACTTTTTTCACGTTTTTCATGTAGAGTGATTTAGGTGAAATTGTTCGGATTTACTAATATTTTGATACTACTTCATGTTGTCCCACTATATGTGATTTGGCCTTCAAATCTCAGAATTTCCCGTAATATTACGTTTTTAAGCAAGTTATCTTGCATTGTGCTTTGTACTTAATATCATCGAATTTTGTCATATTTTGAGGTTTTTCATCCTTGTTTCCTTTATGAGATATAAACCAAATAGCAACGATTTAGGCAATATTTTGCCGTTTTTCCGCGTTTTCTAGCCTTTTCTGTTTATTGCCATTAATTCAATAAATTTACGATAAATATGATGCAAACACGTAATTAATTGCAAATTAAAATTAAATACTTGATTTTAAATCAACTATCTGTACCTCGTTAAAATAGTGAGTAAGATATTGATTAGGAGAGAATTTCTGTTTTTATTGCATATTTCGACGTTTCAGCCAGATTAGAGCAGTTTTACGAATTCAGAAAAACGGAAATTCATGAACGTTTTAGGTAATTCTAAAGAAAATACATTGCTTTTATCATTTGAATTGAAAACATCGTTTTCACATGCCTTTTTAATGATCAAAATATTACGCAACCTCGCTCTAAGATTTTAAGCAAAAATCCTCGAGTTTGGTATTATTGTGACTTTTTTCACGTTTTTCATGTAGGGTGATTTTAGGTAAAAATGTTCGAAATTTCTAACATTTTGATACTACTTAATGTTGTCTCTCTATTTGTGATTTGGCCTACAAATCTCAGAATTTCACATATTGCGTTTTTAAGCAAGTTTTCTTGCATTGTGCCTTGTACATAAAATCATCGAATTTATCAATATTTTGAGGTTTTTCATCGTTGTTTCCTTTATGAGATTTCATCCAAATATCAAAGATTTAGGCCATATTTGGCCGTTTTACAACGTTTCAAGCTTTTTGGTTTATTGCTATTAATTCATTATATTTACGATAAATATGATGCAAACACGTAATGAATTGCAAATTACCCTTAAATATTTGATTTTCAATCAACAATTTGTACCTTGGTAAAATTGATTAAAATTGATAAAAGTCAGATATTGATTAAGAGAGATTTTCTGTTTTTATTGCATATTTCGACGTTTCAGCCGGATTAAAGCGGTTTTACGAATACCTCTTTTTTCGGTAATACAAACGGAAATTCAGGAACATTTTAGGCAATTCTAAAGAAAACACATTGATTTTTATCATTTGAATTGGAAACAACGTTTTCATATGCCTTTTTAATGATCAAAATAATACGCAACCTTGCTCTATGATTTTATGTAAAAAATCCTCGAATTTGGTATTATAGTGACTTTTTTCACGTTTTTCATGTAGAGTGATTTAGGTGAAATTGTTCGGATTTACTAATATTTTGATACTACTTCATGTTGTCCCACTATATGTGATTTGGCCTTCAAATCTCAGAATTTCCCGTAATATTACGTTTTTAAGCAAGTTATCTTGCATTGTGCTTTGTACTTAATATCATCGAATTTTGTCATATTTTGAGGTTTTTCATCCTTGTTTCCTTTATGAGATATAAACCAAATAGCAACGATTTAGGCAATATTTTGCCGTTTTTCCGCGTTTTCTAGCCTTTTCTGTTTATTGCCATTAATTCAATAAATTTACGATAAATATGATGCAAACACGTAATTAATTGCAAATTAAAATTAAATACTTGATTTTAAATCAACTATCGGGACCTCGTTAAAATAGTGAGTAAGATATTGATTAGGAGAGAATTTCTGTTTTTATTGCATATTTCGACGTTTCAGCCAGATTAGAGCAGTTTTACGAATTCAGAAAAACGGAAATTCATGAACGTTTTAGGTAATTCTAAAGAAAATACATTGCTTTTATCATTTGAATTGAAAACATCGTTTTCACATGCCTTTTTAATGATCAAAATATTACTCAACCTCGCTCTAAGATTTTAAGTAAAAATCCTCGAGTTTGGTATTATTGTGACTTTTTTCACGTTTTTCATGTAGGGTGATTTTAGGTAAAAATGTTCGAAATTTCTAACATTTTGATACTACTTAATGTTGTCTCTCTATTTGTGATTTGGCCTACAAATCTCAGAATTTCACATATTGCGTTTTTAAGCAAGTTTTCTTGCATTGTGCCTTGTACATAAAATCATCGAATTTATCAATATTTTGAGGTTTTTCATCGTTGTTTCCTTTATGAGATTTCATCCAAATATCAAAGATTTAGGCCATATTTGGCCGTTTTACAACGTTTCAAGCTTTTTGGTTTATTGCTATTAATTCATTATATTTACGATAAATATGATGCAAACACGTAATGAATTGCAAATTACCCTTAAATATTTGATTTTCAATCAACAATTTGTACCTTGGTAAAATTGATTAAAATTGATAAAAGTCAGATATTGATTAAGAGAGATTTTCTGTTTTTATTGCATATTTCGACGTTTCAGCCGGATTAAAGCGGTTTTACGAATACCTCTTTTTTCGGTAATACAAACGGAAATTCAGGAACATTTTAGGCAATTCTAAAGAAAACACATTGATTTTTATCATTTGAATTGGAAACAACGTTTTCATATGCCTTTTTAATGATCAAAATAATACGCAACCTTGCTCTATGATTTTATGTAAAAAATCCTCGAATTTGGTATTATAGTGACTTTTTTTCACGTTTTTCATGTAGAGTGATTTAGGTGAATTGTTCGGATTTACTAATATTTTGATACTACTTCATGTTGTCCCACTATATGTGATTTGGCCTTCAAATCTCAGAATTTCCCGTAATATTACGTTTTTAAGCAAGTTATCTTGCATTGTGCTTTGTACTTAATATCATCGAATTTTGTCATATTTTGAGGTTTTTCATCCTTGTTTCCTTTATGAGATATAAACCAAATAGCAACGATTTAGGCAATATTTTGCCGTTTTTCCGCGTTTTCTAGCCTTTTCTGTTTATTGCCATTAATTCAATAAATTTACGATAAATATGATGCAAACACGTAATTAATTGCAAATTAAAATTAAATACTTGATTTTAAATCAACTATCGGGACCTCGTTAAAATAGTGAGTAAGATATTGATTAGGAGAGAATTTCTGTTTTTATTGCATATTTCGACGTTTCAGCCAGATTAGAGCAGTTTTACGAATTCAGAAAAACGGAAATTCATGAACGTTTTAGGTAATTCTAAAGAAAATACATTGCTTTTATCATTTGAATTGAAAACATCGTTTTCACATGCCTTTTTAATGATCAAAATATTACGCAACCTCGCTCTAAGATTTTAAGTAAAAATCCTCGAGTTTGGTATTATTGTGACTTTTTTCACGTTTTTCATGTAGGGTGATTTTAGGTAAAAATGTTCGAAATTTCTAACATTTTGATACTACTTAATGTTGTCTCTCTATTTGTGATTTGGCCTACAAATCTCAGAATTTCACATATTGCGTT